>NC_048582.1:2145821-2183321 GCF_013265735.2 Oncorhynchus mykiss | reverse complement strand
GACAGTGGGTGTTGTTGACTTGTGGTTGCTCAGTAACAGGGCGGGGCTTGATGTGTCTGGAAGGAGAGCGGGAGATGTTCCCTGACAGTGGGTGTTGTTGACTTGTGGTTGCTCAGTAACAGGGCGGGGCTTGATGTGTGTGGAAGGAGAGCGGGAGAGAGAGACGACTCGAGTAAGGAATGGAGTCGACTATAAGACATGTAGGCTCAGCGTCAGGGAAAAAACTCTTGGTCAGTTTACATAGTGATGCCATCTCGCCACCATTCCACTCACACACCTCTCTCTCTGTTATGATTTGGTTTTGCTCGTTATAGATGGAAGCAGACTGGCAGATTCTGTGTAGCAAGGCTTCTGACCAGTGGTGTAACATTATGAATTAATTCTTCCTCGTCTTCCTTAGTTTGTTAGATGTTTTGTGTGGCTTGTTAGTCTGTACTGTGTCTCGTAGCCTCGGGCCAGTTCTGTCTTTAATACAAACGTCAAGACGTTTGTGTAAATGGGCCTTCTAGTCTGGAAAACACCAGATTAATACTGGAGTCCTAGAACTACGCTACTGCTTTAGGTATGACTCTTTGACAGTCGGGTCGATTTTTCTCAGAATATTGAATAGGTTCGTCTGGTACTATTGATTTTAGATCTCCATCTCTTTACTTGTTTTACTGCAGTGTAACTTAAAACACAACGTGAAAAGGTTTTCCTATGAAATGCGCTTTTTTTGGCAACACTAAAATGTAGGGGTTGACCCCCCTTTTTAGTCGATTTGGTTTGGTCCATCGGCTGTTGATCGACCGAGAATTCTTCAGGTCGAGCAGTAGCATATGATGGTGTACGAGACCACGGTCTGATTGGCTCCTGTCTGAGCGGACTGATCCATTGTGGAGGTCGTGGGGGATGGCGCAGTCCGGCAGTCTAAGATTCCTGTCTGATTGGCTCCTGTCTGAGCGGACTGATCCATTGTGGAGGCCGTGGGGGATGGCACAGTCCATCAGACTCTAAGACATGTACTACTGAAATTGAATATGATTATATTACATAAGAACAATGGCGCAACACTTATAAAAAAATATATATATATATATTTTATAACAAACACGCTTTCTCCAGCGTTGGATAGTGGTCGCTGTCCGCACTTCTGAAACACGCGAGTTCGCTGTTTGAATCGATGCCTTTTCCTAGCGACCGTGTTGCTATGAGCATATTATCAGACGTTAACCAGCGTATTGGTGAGGCGGCACAATGAGATGAGGAACCGGACTTTCCCCTTATTGTCATAGGAAGAAGTGAACAGTTGAGGAAATCACAACTTTTAATTCGGTCTAATAATCAATAGCCTAACTGTTAAATGTGCCCCGGCTTTAATAAACCAACACGTCTCTCTACAGAAAATAAGACGGATCTTCTGTTGCCTGTTCGGATGTTTCTTTTAACAGCTGAGCACCGAGCCTCACGCAAACCCACATGGCGATTTAAAACCATTTTCACAAATCCGTCGTTTTTTAAAAAAATCTTTTTTTGCGTTGCTGTGATAAAGGTTTTTACATTCGTTTTCCCATTTAGAAAAGTCTCCCTGCTATTGTTCATCATCCAGTTAGTGTTTACGCTGTTCCCACTGGTCAGAAACATTATATTTACCATGATCACAACCCTACTTTCTCCTTGACCTGCTTCTTATTGTTCTTATTATCATTATTTATTATTATTATCATTATTATTATTATCATTATTATTATTATTATCATTATTATTATTATTATCATTATTATTATTATTATCATTATTATTATCATTATTATTATCATTATTATTATTATTATCATTATTATTATTATTATCATTATTATTATTATTATTATCATTATTATTATTATTATTATCATTATTATTATTATTATCATTATTATTATTATTATTATTATTATTATTATCATTATTATTATTATTATCATTATTATTATTATTGTCATTATTATTATTATTATTATTATTATCATTATTATTATTATTATTATTATTATTATTATTATTATCATTATTATTATTATTATCATTATTATTATTATTATCATTATTATTATTATTATTATTATCATTATTATTATTATTTATTATTATTATCATTATTATTATTATTATTATCATTATTATTATTATTATAATTATTATTATTATTGTTATTATTATCATTATTATTATTATTTATTATTATTATCATTATTATTATTATTATCATTATTATTATTATTATTATTATTATCATTATTATTATTATTATTATTATTATTATTATTTATTATTATTATCATTATTATTATTATTATTATCATTATTATTATTATTATTATTATTATCATTATTAGAATAATAAGTAATGTTGTTTTCATTAGTAAGCTTCGTATAGCAGACTTGTATAGCTTTTTCACCCGGTACAGTCAGAAGAGGACTGGCCACCCCTCATAGCCTGGTTCCTCTCTACCTGGTACAGTCAGAAGAGGACTGGCCACCCCTCATAGCCTGGTTCCTCTCTACCCGGTACAGTCAGAAGAGGACTGGCCAACCCCTCATAGCCTGGTTCCTCTCTACCTGGTACAGTCAGAAGAGGACTGGCCACCCCTCATAGCCTGGTTCCTCTCTACCTGGTACAGTCAGAAGAGGACTGGCCACCCCTCATAGCCTGGTTCTTCTCTACCTGGTACAGTCAGAAGAGGACTGGCCACCCCTCATAGCCTGGTTCCTCTCCACCCGGCACAGTCAAAAGAGGACTGGCCACCCCTCATAGCCTGGTTCCTCTCTACCCGGTACAGCCAGAAGAGGACTGGCCACCCCTCATAGCCTGGTTCCTCTCTACCCAGTACAGCCAGAAGAGGACCGGCCACCCCTCATAGCCTGGTTCCTCTCTACCCGGTACAGCCAGAAGAGGACCGGCCACCCCTCATAGCCTGGTTCCTCTCTACCCGGTACAGCCAGAAGAGGACTGGCCACCCATCCAAGCCTGGTTCCTCTCTAGGTTTCTTCCTGGGTTCTGGCCTTTCTAGGGAGTTTTTCCTAGCCACCGTGCTTCTACATCTGCATTGCTTCCTGTTTGGGGTTTTAGGCTGGGTTTCTGTACAGCACTTTTGAGATATCAGCTGATGTAAGAAGGGCTTTATAAATACATTTGATTTGTTTAACCACCATTGAACTGTAGACCTAAGAGCACATTCTGTTTAGTCAAATTTTTTATTTATTATTTATTTTACCTTTATTTTACCTTTATTTAACTAGGCAAGTCAGTTAAGAACAAATTCTAATTTTCAATGACGGCCTAGGAACAGTGGGTTAACTGCCTGTTCAGTGGCAGAACGACAGATTTGTACCTTGTCAGCTCGGGGATTTGAACTTGCAACCTTCCGGTTACTAGTCCAACGCTCTAACCACTAGGCTACCCTGCCGCCCCTCCACTCTAACCACTAGGCTACGCTGCCGCCCCTCCACTCTAACCACTAGGCTACCCTGCCGCCCCTCCACTCTAACCACTAGGCTACCCTGCCGCCCCTCCACTCTAACCACTAGGCTACGCTGCCGCCCCTCCACTCTAACCACTAGGCTACGCTGCCGCCCCTCCACTCTAACCACTAGGCTACCCTACCGTACCTTAGGCCTGTAATTTCAATACTTCTACAGGCTACAGTATCAGTCAGTCATTCATGTTATCACACAGCCTACGAGTCGTTCATGATGTGAAATGCTTTTTTAAGTTTTAATATAAAATAACAAAGGGCCCATTTTTAATAATCAGCATTAACAAATAAATAGACCTGAACCGTTCCGTTTTCGGAAATTGCGTTCACAAATGAATCCGACTGTTTTTAGTCTTTGCTGTAATAAAGGCATTACAACCCCCCCCCCCCCCCCCCCCCTGTTACAACAGAATCTCTGATACGTTTATAATTGATTGTGTCGTTTGTTTTGTTTCCAAGCCGATCAGAACACCTTTATTGGTAATCTAACAGCACCCGTTTGGCATAATAATATATAATAGATAATATGCACGCAGAACTGGCTCCTTACCTTATTTGTTTTCTTCCATCTCCAGTGTTTTCCACAACTAGTCACATTTATTCCGCACATCTGACTTCCCCTTTACCGCCTGAGCAACCAGTAAACATTTACTTTGTCACCTCCTCTGCATCCATTTTGCTGTCAAGTGTTACGGTGTTCAGCGTTTGTTACAACCGATATGTTGGTGTGATTATGATTATGCTATAGGTCAGGCCCTGTTGTTGTGATTATGATATGCTATAGGTCAGGCCCTGTTGGTGTGATTATGCTATGCTGTAGGTCAGGCCCTGTTGATGTGATTATGATATAGGTCAGGCCCTGTTGATGTGATTATGATATAGGTCAGGCCCTGTTGGTGTGATTATGATATGCTATAGGTCAGGCCCTGTTGGTGTGATTATGATATTCTATAGGTCAGGCCCTGTTGGTGTGATTATGATAAGTCTCAAAGAGCAACTATGGATGTGAGTCTTTCTGGGTAATTCTCTAAGAGCGATTACGGCTGTGAGTCTTTCTGGGTAAGTTTCTAAGAGATTTCAACACCAGGATAGTGCAACATTTGCTATTATACTTACATTCTTCCAGCTCTGTCAAGTCGGTTGTTTATCATTGCTAGATGACCGTTTTCACGTCTTGCCATAGATTTTCAAGTCTATTTAAGTCAAAACGGTAACTAGTCCTCTCAGGAACGTGCACGGTTTTGTTAAACAACTCCAGTGTATATTTGGCCTTGTGTGTTCGGTTATTGTCCTGCTGGAAGGTGAATTCATCTCCCAGTGTCTGGTGGAAAGCAGACTGAACCAGGGGTTTTCCTCTAGAAATTTCCCTGTGGCTTAGCTCCATTCTGTTTTTCTTTTTTCTTTTTTTATCCTGAAAAACTCCCCAGTCCTTAATGACGACAAGCATACCCATAACCTGATGCAGCCATCACTATGCTTGAGAATATGGAGAGTGGAACTCTGTAATGTGTTGTATTGGATATGCCCCCAACCATTGCACTTTGTATTCAGGACAACAAGTGAATTGTCTTGTTGCAAACAAGATGTTTTGGAATATTTGTGTTCTGAACATGCTGCTTTTATTTTCTGTCAAAATGTGGAAAGAGGTCAAGGGGTGTGAATACTTTCAGGAAGCACTGTATGTGTTCCCATAAACCCTGGTGTTGATGGGTGGCAGTCGACAGTTGGGCTGTTTTCCTCTTGCTATTTGAGCTGTCTTGACAGACAGAAAGACCCCCCCCAGAAGCTCTCTCTCTCCCTCTTGCTCTCTCCCTCTCATGCTCGCTCTTTTCTCTCTCTCTCTCTCTCTCTTTCTCTCTCTCGTTCTCTCTCTCTCTCTCGTTCTCTCTCTCTCTCTCTTGTTCTCTCTCTCTCGTTCTCTCTCTCTCTCGTTCTCTCTCTCTCTCTGTCTCTCTGTCTCTCTGTCTCTCTGTCTCTCTGTCTCTCTGTCTCTCTGTCTCTCTCTCTCTCTCTCTCTCTCTCTCTCTCGTTCTCTCTCGTTCTCTCTCTCGTTCTCTCTCGTTCTCTCTCTCTCTCTTGTTCTCTCTCTCTCTCTTGTTCTCTCTCTCTCTCTCTCTCTCTCGTTCTCTCTCTCTCTCTCGTTCTCTCTGTCTCTCTGTCTCTCTGTCTCTCTGTCTCTCTGTCTCTCTGTCTCTCTGTCTCTCTGTCTCTCTGTCTCTCTCTCTCTCTCTCTCTCTCTCTCTCTCTCTGTCTCTCTCTCTCTCTCTGTCTGTCTCTCTCTCTCTGTCTGTCTCTCTCTCTCTCTCTCTCTCTCTGTCTCTCTCTCTCTCTCTGTCTGTCTCTCTCTCTCTGTCTCTCTCTCTCTCTCTGTCTGTCTGTCTCTCTCTCTCTCTCTCTCTCTCTCTCTCTCTCTCTCTCTCTCTCTCTCTCTCTCTGTCTCGCTCTGTCTCTCTCCCTCCCTCTCTCTCTGTCTGTCTGTCTGTCTGTCTGCTCTGATGAATATTGTGGCCCTGGGCCCTCTGTTAGAAGGTTCTGGGATTAGGGGGTTTGTAATACATTGTCACTTACTTTGCCAACCTTTTTTTTTCTCTTTCTCGTGACTCAACGTGGCTTTAGCACAACAGCGGTTAGTCATGCTGCCTGGCTGTGTCCCACGTCTCAGGCTGCCTGGCTGTGTCCCACGTCTCAGGCTGCCTGGCTGTGTCCCACGTCTCAGGCTGCCTGGCTGTCTCCCACGTCTCAGGCTGCCTGGCTGTCTCCCACGTCTCAGGCTGCCTGGCTATTTTCCATCATGTTTTTTGGACAGAACAAATCACTTTTGTTAATTTCATATTTTGGTTCTTCTTCTGCATAAGAAAAGGGATGGAATAAGAAGGAATAAGGAATTGGCTAGCCAGCTTCTTCTTCTGCGTAAGAAAAGGGATGGAATAAGAAGGAATAAGGAATTGGCTAGCCAGCTTCTTCTTCTGCGTAAGAAAAGGGATGGAATAAGAAGGAATAAGGAATTGGCTAGCCAGCTTCTTCTTCTTCATAAGAAAAGGGATGGAATAAGAAGGAATAAGGAATTGGCTAGCCAGCTTCTTCTGCATAAGAAAAGGGATGGAATAAGGAATTGGCTAGCCAGCTTCTTCTTCTTCCCATCTCTAAAAATATGCTTTTCTCATGTAGAACAGAATTACCCTTCAGAGTCACCCTGTCAACAGGAACGACAGGAGCCTCACATCAGCCTGTGGATGAATCTTTCTGCTTTTTCATCTGTCTGTTCTCTGTACCTGATCTCTTCTGGAGGGAGGGGGGAGGTGGATGGAAAGGTGGGGTTGTGGCAGGGCTGTGTGTGGTTCTGGGGTGGGGGGGAGGGGAAGGTGGGGTTGTGGCAGGGCTGTGTGTGGTTCTGGGGTGGGGGGGAGGGGAAGGTGGGGTTGTGGCAGGGCTGTGTGTGGTTCTGGGGGGAAGGTGGGGTTGTGGCAGGGCTGTGTGTGGTTCTGGGGGGAAGGTGGGGTTGTGGCAGGGCTGTGTGTGGTTCTGAGGGGAAGGTGGGGTTGTGGCAGGGCGGTGTGTGGTGCTGGGCGGTGTGTGGTTCTGGGGGGAGGGGGAGGGGAAGGTGGGGTTGTGGCAGGGCTGTGTGGTTCTGGGGGGAGGGGGAGGGGAAGGTGGGGTTGTGGCAGGGCTGTGTGGTTCTGGGCGGTGTGTGGTGCTGGGCTGCGTACTGGATGGGGTTTGTCATGTATTCTCCTGCTCCCTGGGCTCCGAGGCAGGCCAGCTGTCTGATTGGACACATGAGTGATGTTTCCATTACCGCACCGCCTCTCTCTGACTGACATTTATTTTCTTCTTCGTCTCATTTCTCTCTTTTTTTAAAATTTTTGTACAATCTTAGTTCAGGAGTTCATCCCCACATCATGGATGAGAGGAGGGATGTTTAATGGCTTTGAGAAGACTCCTGTTACGTTTTTTTTTTTTTTGAAGATGAAGATATCTCTCGTTACAAATCATCTTGGATGTTTAAATTTTAAACTTGATGACCAGTAGAAGGGGGGTGGGGGGGGGGGGGGGGGCTCAGACGGCAGATTAGGTTTCACACCTTTAGATTAGTGAGTCCCAAATTGCACCCCGTTCTTTAGACAATGCACTACTATTGTTCAAAACTAGTGCACTAGCTAGGCAATACGCTGCCCGTTTGGGATGCGATATATATATATATTTTTTTCTCACTTTTTTAAAATTAGATTATCTTCTCTGTCTCATCCCCCTTCTGAATGGTTGGTTCTCCACGGGTCAAAAAAGACCCTTGTGATGTCATGAAATAGCCCCCCCCCTCTTCTCCAGAGTTGTGGGGTGTAGGTTTGGTCGACATTAGGAACTGGACTGAGTATGTTATGTGTTTTTATAACCCTTAACTACTATTGGAACAAGCGTCAACTCTAATGTATTTAGTTCTATATAGACACAATCCAAAGTCGTCGTACCAAAATGGCTGACCACTGACCAACCCAACTCCCTTACCAAAATGGCTGACCACTGACCGACCCAACTCCCTTACCAAAATGGATGACCACTGACCTACCCAACTCCCTTACCAAAATGGATGGCCACTGACCGACCCAACTCCCTTACCAAAATGGATGGCCACTGACCGACCCAACTCCCTTACCAAAATGGATGGCCACTGACCGACCCAACTCCCTTACCAAAATGGATGGCCACTGACCGACCCAACTCCCTTACCAAAATGGATGGCCACTGACCGACCCAACTCCCTTACCAAAATGGATGGCCACTGACCGACCCAACTCCCTTACCAAAATGGATGGCCACTGACCGACCCAACTCCCTTACCAAAATGGATGGCCACTGACCGACCCAACTCCCTTACCAAAATGGATGGCCACTGACCGACCCAACTCCCTTACCAAAATGGATGGCCACTGACCGACCCAACTCCCTTACCAAAATGGATGGCCACTGACCGACCCAACTCCCTTACCAAAATGGCTGACCACTGACCAACCCAACTCCCTTACCAAAATGGCTGACCACTGACCGACCCAACTCCCTTACCAAAATGGATGACCACTGACCGACCCAACTCCCTTACCAAAATGGATGGTCACTGACCGACCCAACTCCCTTACCAAAATGGATGACCACTGACCGACCCAACTCCCTTACCAAAATGGCTGACCACTGACCGACCCAACTCCCTTACCAAAATGGCTGACCACTGACTTTACCCAACTCCCTTACCAAAATGGATGACCACTGACCAACCCAACTCCCTTACCAAAATGGCTGACCACTGACCGACCCAACTCCCTTACCAAAATGGATGACCACTGACCGACCCAACTCCCTTACCAAAATGGATGGCCACTGACCGACCCAATTCCCTTACCAAAATGGCTGACCACTGACCGACCCAACTCCCTTACCAAAATGGATGACCACTGACCGACCCAACTCCCTTACCAAAATGGATGACCACTGACCGACCCAACTCCCTTACCAAAATGGCTGACCACTGACCGACCCAACTCCCTTACCAAAATGGCTGACCACTGACCGACCCAACTCCCTTACCAAAATGGATGACCACTGACCTACCCAACTCCCTTACCAAAATGGATGACCACTGACCTACCCAACTCCCTTACCAAAATGGATGACCACTGACCGACCCAACTCCCTTACCAAAATGGATGACCACTGACCGACCCAACTCCCTTACCAAAATGGCTGACCACTGACCGACCCAACTCCCTTACCAAAATGGATGACCACTGACCTACCCAACTCCCTTACCAAAATGGCTGACCACTGACCGACCCAACTCCCTTACCAAAATGGCTGACCACTGACCGACCCAACTCCCTTACCAAAATGGCTGACCACTGACTTTACCCAACTCCCTTACCAAAATGGCTGACCACTGACCGACCCAACTCCCTTACCAAAATGGCTGACCACTGACTTTACCCAACTCCCTTACCAAAATGGCTGACCACTGACCGACCCAACTCCCTTACCAAAATGGCTGACCACTGACTTTACCCAACTCCCTTACCAAAATGGATGACCACTGACCGACCCAACTCCCTTACCAAAATGGCTGACCACTGACCGACCCAACTCCCTTACCAAAATGGCTGACCACTGACTGACCCAACTCCCTTACCAAAATGGATGGCCACTGACCGACCCAATTCCCTTACCAAAATGGATGACCACTGACCGACCCAACTCCCTTACCAAAATGGCTGACCACTGACTTTACCCAACTCCCTTACCAAAATGGCTGACCACTGACCGACCCAACTCCCTTACCAAAATGGCTGACCACTGACTTTACCCAACTCCCTTACCAAAATGGCTGACCACTGACCGACCCAACTCCCTTACCAAAATGGCTGACCACTGACCGACCCAACTCCCTTACCAAAATGGATGACCACTGACCGACCCAACTCCCTTACCAAAATGGATGACCACTGACCGACCCAATTCCCTTACCAAAATGGCTGACCACTGACCGACCCAAATCCCTTACCAAAATGGCTGACTTGTTTTATACCGTCCATTCCACTATTCTGATTCCTAGTTCTATGGGACTGCCTCGCTCCTGGTCTGACTCTGTGTGCCTTTCAGACATGGGTTCAACTACTATTTGAAATCATTTCAAGTACTTTATCTTGTGCTTGGTTGAGCTTTGCTTGGCTTAATAGACCAATAGAATCGTCTGAAAACTTGAAACCCCACCCACCTGGCACTCCAGGCAGGCTAGAGTGGTTATTTTTTATTTTTTAGCTCAGTTGGTAGAGCATGATGCGTGTAACTCCAGGGTAGTGGGTTCGATTCCCGGGATCACCCATACGTAAAATGTATGCACTGCTGACTGTGAGTCACTTTGGATAAAATATTGAGGAGACACTCGGGTCTGATGCCTTTGGGCCATGAGTCACTGCTGAACTGTCCCCTCACCCTCCTTCCTCATCCCACCCTTCCCCCTCATCCTCACCCCACCCCTCTCCCTCTCTCCTTCAGCTCTCTCCTTCTCCCTCGCCTCTCTCCTTCTCCCTCGCCTCTCTCCTTCTCCCTCACCTCTCTCCTTCTCCCTCGCCTCTCTCCTTCTCCCTCGCCTCTCTCCTTCTCCCTCAGCTCTCTCTCCTTCTCCCTCAGCTCTCTCTCCTTCTCCCTCAGCTCTCTCTCCTCCCTCAGCTCTCTCTCCTTCTCCCTCAGCTCTCTCCTTCTCCCTCGCCTCTCTCCTTCTCCCTCGCCTCTCTCCTTCTCCCTCGCCTCTCTCCTTCTCCCTCGCCTCTCTCTCCTTCTCCCTCGCCTCTCTCTCCTTCTCCCTCGCCTCTCTCCTTCTCCCTCGCCTCTCTCCTTCTCCCTCGCCTCTCTCCTTCTCCCTCGCCTCTCTCCTTCTCCCTCGCCTCTCTCTCCTTCTCCCTCGCCTCTCTCCTTCTCCCTCGCCTCTCTCCTTCTCCCTCGCCTCTCTCCTTCGCCTCTCTCCTTCATCCCTTCCCTCTTTTCCTCCTCCCTTTCTCCTATCCTCCCCCTCTCCTGTCCTCCCTCATCTTCCCTTCCGTTTATCTGTGTGTCAGACCTGGTCTTGGCTTCTCTGCGTCCTCCGAGGAGGGAGGGAGGGAGGGAGTGTCTGTAATATAAAGCCTGTAATTTCCCAGGGACCCAATAAAAACCGAAGCCCTGTCTCCCACCGCTCCACTGGGGATCACCTGGGAAGTCAAACATCTCCGCCGTAGATATTTTTTGAAAAGATTGATATTTTTTGAAAAGATTGATATTTTTTTCCCCCTCTCTCTACCAAGCCCACCTCCCTCAGTTGCTATAAAGAGGCCAGGTGTTTGTCTAGCGAGCGGAAAAGGCAGAAAAGAGAGAGAGGCCTTGTGTTCATATCTTACTCTTGTCATCTTTAGCTCACTTTGCTTTGTGCTTCTGGACATTTCAGCTCACACGGCTCTCTGCCTTCATTCCCTGCTCAGTTCACGGCTCTCTGCCTTCATTCCCTGCTCAGTTCACGGCTCTCTGCCTTCATTCCCTGCTCAGTTCACGGCTCTCTGCCTTCATTCCCTGCTCAGTTCACGGCTCTCTGCCTTTGTTCCCTACTCAGTTCACGGCTCTCTGCCTTCGTTCCCTGCTCAGTTCACGGCTCTCTGCCTTCATTCCCTACTCAGTTCACGGCTCTCTGCCTTCGTTCCCTGCTCAGTTCACGGCTCTCTGCCTTTGTTCCCTACTCAGTTCACGGCTCTCTGCCTTCGTTCCCTACTCAGTTCACGGCTCTCTGCCTTCGTTCCCTACTCAGTTCACGGCTCTCTGCCTTCGTTCCCTACTCAGTTCACGGCTCTCTGCCTTCATTCCCTGCTCAGTTCACGGCTCTCTGCCTTCGTTCCCTGCTCAGTTCACGGCTCTCTGCCTTCATTCCCTGCTCAGTTCTCGCCTCTCTGCCTTGTACAGCACCTGTACCGACCTCGCCTTCTGGATGATAGCGGGGTGAACTGGCAGTGGCTCGGGTGGTTGATGTCCTTGATGATCATTTTGGCCTTCCTGTGACATCAGGTGCTGTAGGTGTCCTGTAGGGAGGGTAGTTCGCCCCCGGTAATGCCTAGGGCAGACCGCACCCCCCTCTGGAGTGTCTTACGGTTGCATCCTGACAGATTCTTTTCATTGTGCATCTGTAAAAGTGTGTGAGGGTTTTAGGTGACAAGCCACATTTCTTTAGCCTTCTGAGTTTGATGAGGCTCTGTTGCGCCTTCTTCACCACACCGTCTGTGTTTGTGGTCCGTTTCAGTTTGTCAGTGATGTCCTCTGTTTCCTGAAGTCCACAATCCTCTCCTTTTGTTTTGTTGAAATTGAGTGAGAGGTTGTTATCCTGACACCACTCTCCCAGAGCCCTCACCTCCTCCCTGTAGGCCGTCTCGTCGTTGTTGGTAATCAAGCCCACTACTGTTGTGTCGTCTGCAGACTTGATGATTGAGTTGGATGCGTGGCTTTGGCCACACAGTCATGGGTGAACAAGGGAGTAGAGGAGGGGGCAGGGAAGACACTTTTGTTCCAACTGTTTAACAGAAAGCGTATGTTTCAGTTACAGCTTCTTTATATAACGACAAACACATAATCCCCCGACCACCAAGAGGTCAGCAAGACACGCGGCCAGATGATGAAAACATCAGTAGCCTCAACCTCAGAAGTGCCAACTGTGATAGAGTGAAAATCGGCTCCAAATCGATCATGAATACCAGAGTCGATATGAGAGCAGTCACAACGTCAGTTGTTTATACGTTGGTTATCGTGGTTATCTTTGTCTGGTTTCAGGCATCGCTTTTCTTGCTTTTTATTGTCATCAAAACGGCGGGATCACATGATCTCTCTGAAGTGATCCCGTGATGTGGGGAAGTGATCCCGTGGGGAAGCGACCCCGTGGGGAAGCGATCCCGTGGGGAATCGATCCCGTGGGGAAGCAACCCCGTGGGGAAGCGATCCCGTGGGGAATCGATCCCGTGACGTGGGGAATCGATCCTGTGACGTGGGGAATCGATCCCGTGACGTGGTGATCCCGTTGCGTGGTGATCCCGTGACGTGGTTTCCCCATAGAAAGGTGTACATGTCTGACCAGAAGCTCTCAGTTTACACGCTCTATAAACTGACTTCGGATTGAAATGAACGCTTCCAGCTCATCAACAGACTGGTCCCAGGCAGTGTCTCCTGGCTTCCAGCTCATCAACAGACTGGTCCCAGGCAGTGTCTCCTGGCTTCCAGCTCATCAACAGACTGGTCCCAGGCAGTGTCTCCTGGCTTCCAGCTCATCAACAGACTGGTCCCAGGCAGTGTCTCCTGGCTTCCAGCTCATCAACAGACTGGTCCCAGGCAGTGTCTCCTGGCTTCCAGCTCATCAACAGACTGGTCCCAGGCAGTGTCTCCTGGCTTCCAGCTCATCAACAGACTGGTCCCAGGCAGTGTCTCCTGGCTTCCAGCTCATCAACAGACTGGTCCCAGGCAGTGTCTCCTGGCTTCCAGCTCATCAACAGACTGGTCCCAGGCAGTGTCTCCTGGCTTCCAGCTCATCAACAGACTGGTCCCAGGCAGTGTCTCCTGGCTTCCAGCTCATCAACAGACTGGTCCCAGGCAGTGTCTCCTGGCTTCCAGCTCATCAACAGACTGGTCCCAGGCAGTGTCTCCTGGCTTCCAGCTCATCAACAGACTGGTCCCAGGCAGTGTCTCCTGGCTTCCAGCTCATCAACAGACTGGTCCCAGGCAGTGTCTCCTGGCTTCCAGCTCATCAACAGACTGGTCCCAGGCAGTGTCTCCTGGCTTCCAGCTCATCAACAGACTGGTCCCAGGCAGTGTCTCCTGGCTTCCAGCTCATCAACAGACTGGTCCCAGGCAGTGTCTCCTGGCTTCCAGCTCATCAACAGACTGGTCCCAGGCAGTGTCTCCTGGCTTCCAGCTCATCAACAGACTGGTCCCAGGCAGTGTCTCCTGGCTTCCAGCTCATCAACAGACTGGTCCCAGGCAGTGTCTCCTGGCTTCCAGCTCATCAACAGACTGGTCCCAGGCAGTGTCTCCTGGCTTCCAGCTCATCAACAGACTGGTCCCAGGCAGTGTCTCCTGGCTTCCAGCTCATCAACAGACTGGTCCCAGGCAGTGTCTCCTGGCTTCCAGCTCATCAACAGACTGGTCCCAGGCAGTGTCTCCTGGCTTCCAGCTCATCAACAGACTGGTCCCAGGCAGTGTCTCCTGGCTTCCAGCTCATCAACAGACTGGTCCCAGGCAGTGTCTCCTGGCTTCCAGCTCATCAACAGACTGGTCCCAGGCAGTGTCTCCTGGCTTCCAGCTCATCAACAGACTGGTCCCAGGCAGTGTCTCCTGGCTTCCAGCTCATCAACAGACTGGTCCCAGGCAGTGTCTCCTGGCTTCCAGCTCATCAACAGACTGGTCCCAGGCAGTGTCTCCTGGCTTCCAGCTCATCAACAGACTGGTCCCAGGCAGTGTCTCCTGGCTTCCAGCTCATCAACAGACTGGTCCCAGGCAGTGTCTCCTGGCTTCCAGCTCATCAACAGACTGGTCCCAGGCAGTGTCTCCTGGCTTCCAGCTCATCAACAGACTGGTCCCAGGCAGTGTCTCCTGGCTTCCAGCTCATCAACAGACTGGTCCCAGGCAGTGTCTCCTGGCTTCCAGCTCATCAACAGACTGGTCCCAGGCAGTGTCTCCTGGCTTCCAGCTCATCAACAGACTGGTCCCAGGCAGTGTCTCCTGGCTTCCAGCTCATCAACAGACTGGTCCCAGGCAGTGTCTCCTGGCTTCCAGCTCATCAACAGACTGGTCCCAGGCAGTGTCTCCTGGCTTCCAGCTCATCAACAGACTGGTCCCAGGCAGTGTCTCCTGGCTTCCAGCTCATCAACAGACTGGTCCCAGGCAGTGTCTCCTGGCTCCCAGCCCCATTACAGTCCCTGGTCCCAGGCAGTGTCTCCTGGCTCCCTGTGTTCCTCAGTCCCTGGTCCCAGGCAGTGTCTCCTGGCTCCCAGCCCCAGTTCCTGGTCCCAGGCAGTGTCTCCTGGCTCCCAGCCCCAGTTCCTGGTCCCAGGCAGTGTCTCCTGGCTCCCAGCCCCAGTTCCTGGTCCCAGGCAGTGTCTCCTGGCTCCCAGCCCCAGTTCCTGGTCCCAGGCAGTGTCTCCTGGCTCCCAGCCCCTGTTTCTGGTCCCAGGCAGTGTCTCCTAGCTCTCTGTGTTCCTCAGACCCAGTGATCCCAGGCAGTGTCTCCTTGCTCCCAGCCCCTGTCCCTGATCCCAGGCAGTGTCTCCTGGCTCCCTTTGTTCCTCAGACCCTGATCCCAGGCAGTGTCTCCTTGCTCCCTGTGTTCCTCAGACCCTGATGTGCGGTAGCATGTCCATGTCACATAAACAACGCTAGCTGGTGACTGTTGCTGATGTTGTTTCTGTTTGAGATTAAAGGCCCTGTTCTCTGATGACATGTTGTGCTGATAATCGGCACCGTAACATTGTGAACCGGCTTGTTTCGATCCAAACGGTGCCGTCCCTTCCCCTCTCTCCCCTGTCTCACCGTTTTGATTTGGTGTTGGCTGCTCGGTGTTGGTCGTTCTGTGCGATTAGGGCCTCTGAGGTGTCGGTTCTGCCCGAGGCTCAGGTTCAGAAGAATAATCATCAGAGATGATGGGTATGATTCATTTCTTCCACCTGTCATCCGAGTCGGGGGTTGTTTTTCTTTTTTTCAGTCAGATCTTGTAACCGTGCCAACGCAGCATGTTCATCCGGCGTTCGTCTCGGGTCTTCTCGCCCCCGTTTGTAAATTCCGCACGCTCTCGCTGTGTCCTCCAGGTGTGCCGGAGGAGACTGATAAGACAGCTTGGATTCAGGAGGGACGGGGGGACTGATGAAGGGTCACATACCATTTGGGGGATTATAATTTAAATATACCAAAAGAATGACCTGCCCTGTTCATTCACCATTGGTTACGTAATTATACATCGTTCGCTTCCCCCTCGCTCATCAACTCATCCCTGCTCCCCCTTTCTCCCATCATGCTTCACTTCATTTATTTCATCTGTTAATGTGTGAAGTTAGTTTCGGTGTAGTTTAGGTTCACTTTCGAGGCAATTATCGGAGTGATTATCAACTGGGCATGGCACCACTGTTGGGAGGAGGAGTGGAGCAGGCCCTACTGTCTGGAGGAGTGGAGCAGGCCCTACTGTCTGGAGGAGTGGAGCAGGCCCTACTGTCTGGAGGAGTGGAGCAGGCCCTACTGTCTGGAGGAGTGGAGCAGGCCCTACTGTCTGGAGGAGTGGAGCAGGCCCTACTGTCTGGAGGAGTGGAGCAGGCCCTACTGTCTGGAGGAGTGGAGCAGGCCCTACTGTCTGGAGGAGGAGTGGAGCAGGCCCTACTGTCTGGAGGAGTGGAGCAGGCCCTACTGTCTGGAGGAGTGGAGCAGGCCCTACTGTCTGGAGGAGTGGAGCAGGCCCTACTGTCTGGAGGAGGAGTGGAGCAGGCCCTACTGTCTGGAGGAGGAGTGGAGCAGGCCCTACTGTCTGGAGGAGGAGTGGAGCAGGCCCTACTGTCTGGAGGAGGAGTGGAGCAGGCCCTACTGTCTGGAGGAGGAGTGGAGCAGGCCCTACTGTCTGGAGGAGGAGTGGAGCAGGCCCTACTGTCTGGAGGAGGAGTGGAGCAGGCCCTACTGTCTGGAGGAGTCTGGAGGAGTGGAGCAGGCCCTACTGTCTGGAGGAGTGGAGCAGGCCCTACTGTCTGGAGGAGTGGAGCAGGCCCTACTGTCTGGAGGAGGAGTGGAGCAGGCCCTACTGTCTGGAGGAGGAGTGGAGCAGGCCCTACTGTCTGGAGGAGTGGAGCAGGCCCTACTGTCTGGAGGAGTGGAGCAGGCCCTACTGTCTGGAGGAGCGGAGCAGGCCCTACTGTCTGGAGGAGTGGAGCAGGCCCTACTGTCTGGAGGAGGAGTGGAGCAGGCCCTACTGTCTGGAGGAGGAGCCCTACCTGTCTGGAGGAGGAGCCCTACTGTCTGGAGGAGGAGTGGAGCAGGCCCTACTGTCTGGAGGAGGAGCCCTACTGTCTGGAGGAGGAGTGGAGCAGGCCCTACTGTCTGGAGGAGGAGCCCTACTGTCTGGAGGAGTAACTGGCGAGAACCATTTATAAAGTGACATGTCCTCCTTCTAAATCCCGTTGTGTTTGTGAACAGAACTCTGAGAGAGACTCTGTCGACGGCAGTGTGTCCTACAGACTCTGGAGGAGGAGGAGGAGGAGGAGGAGGAGGACTTGTATTCTTGGCAGAGTAATACACATTTTCACGAGGAGTCAAAAGTGTTACAAATGTGTGATTTCTAGAGAGAGAAACTGAAAAACTGGAACCTGGTAAAACAAAACCTTTAAGTGTATTTTTCATGATAATATAAATCAGCTATTTACTTCATTTTTCCGTTAGAATAAAATATATCATTTATATATATATATATATATATATATATATATATATATATATATATATATATATACACATCATTTATATATATATATATATATATATATATATATATATATATATACACATCATTTATATATATATATATATATATATATATATATATATATATATATATATATATATATATATATATACACATCATTTATATATATATATATTTAAATACTTTTTTAAAGAACAACCGTCATTGTGTCTTTTCACATCTTGCAGTAAAACTGTAAATAAGATTTTAATCTCAAGAGAAGACAGTTTGCCTGTTAAACGGTGTCATGTTCGTTTAGTTAGAAAATAGACCTGTTCAGCCTCCACGATATTCACAACATTTAACACCGAGTTCATACGCTTTTCAGTCATGTCTTTATACACAATATACCACAACACATTTTTATAATCTGGGAGATAAACTCCATTAAAGTTTTCAGTATTTTAGATGGAGTCGAGGCATTAGAATGTTCCAGAGGCCACCAACAAAATCCGACCAGAGGCGTCACCTGGTTGGCTACTTTTGTCTATTTGTCTGGCTACTCTGGGCTTGTGGGTAACGCTGACACAAGGCAGTGGGGCTGATGGTTGATCCAGTGGTTTAGTGGCCGCTGTCTGAAGGACTCTGTCATCAACATGTCCTCCACAAGGCAGTGGGCTGATGGTTGAACCAGTGGGTTAGTGGCTGCTGTCTGAAGGACTCTGGTTGAACCAGTGGGTTAGTGGCTGCTGTCTGAAGGACTCTGTCATCAACATGTCCTCCACAAGGCATTGGGCTGATGGTTGAACCAGTGGTTTAGTGGCCGCTGTCTGAAGGACTCTGTCATCAACATGTCCTCCACAAGGCAGTGGGCTGATGGTTGAACCAGTGGGTTAGTGGCTGCTGTCTGAAGGACTCTGTCATCAACATGTCCTCCACAAGGCAGTGGGCTGATGGTTGATCCAGTGGTTTAGTGGCCGCTGTCTGAAGGACTCTGTCATCAACATGTCCTCCACAAGGCATTGGGCTGATGGTTGAACCAGTGGTTTAGTGGCCGCTGTCTGAAGGACTCTGTCATCAACATGTCCTCCACAAGGCATTGGGCTGATGGTTGAACCAGTGGGTTAGTGGCTGCTGTCTGAAGGACTCTGGTTGAACCAGTGGGTTAGTGGCTGCTGTCTGAAGGACTCTGTCATCAACATGTCCTCCACAAGGCAGTGGGCTGATGGTTGAACCAGTGGGTTAGTGGCCTCTGTCTGAAGGACTCTGTCATCAACATCCTTTAAACATGTTACATCAGACTGATCCTAGGTCAGGCCCTACGTCCTCCTTTAAACATGTTACATCAGACTGATCCTAGGTCAGGCCCTACGTCCTCCTTTAAACATGTTACATCAGACTGATCCTAGGTCAGGCCCTACGTCCTCCTTTAAACATGTTACATCAGACTGATCCTAGGTCAGGCCCTACGTCCTCCTTTAAACATGTTACATCCTTCCACTTCATTCACCGTAGCATCAGATCTAAACATCCGCCTCAGAGGAGACCGAGTAATCTCCTCCCTCTCTCTCTCTTCTCCTCCCTCCACGTGCCCTGCCAGGCTCTCTCTCTCTTCTCCTCCCTCCACGTACCCTGCCAGGCTCTCTCTCTCTCTTCTTCTCCCTCCACGTACCCTGCCAGGCTCTCTCTCTCTCTTCTCCTCCCTCCTCCCTCCACGTACCCTGCCAGGCTCTCTCTCTCTTGTCTCCTCCTTCCTCCTCCTCCCTCCATGTACCCTGCCAGGCTCTCTCTTCTCCACCTCCCTCCATGTTTCCTGCCAGGCTCTCTTTTCCGCCTCCCTCCATGTACCCTGCCAGGCTCTCTCTCTTCTCCTCCCTCCTCCGCCTCCCTCCACATTCCCTGCCAGGCCCTGTCTCTCCCGTTCCTTCTACCTCAACAGTGACTGGATAGATGAGTTTACTGGCCCCTTGCCCCTGGACTGGCCCTATCTCCTCTGCCTCTCTTTCACTTCTTATTCTCCTTCACCAGCGAACAGACAGATGTTTATTCATGCAGGGTTGACACTACCTCTCAGCGTTCACCAGGCCCCCTGTCCCCTCTTCACGTCCTTCCTCCTCCGTCTCCCTCGCTTCCCTTTCTCTCCTCCACCAGAATAACGGACAGATTAGTTTATTCATGCAGGGTTGACACTGTCTGTCTCTCTCCGACGTTGTTCGTGCGGTGCGTCGACAGTCTTCTCTCTCTTCTCTGTGTTCACCAGCTGTGCCATAGCCAAGCACTCAGCATAGATAATGCTGTTGTCAGCTTGCTGCACTTCACTTGGTATTTATATAGAGAGGAGGCACGGCAGCTCTCTGGTCCTCGAGGCACGGCAGCTCTCTGCTCCTGGAGGCACGGCAGCTCTCTGCTCCTGGAGGCACGGCAGCTCTCTGCTCCTGCAGGCACGGCAGCTCTCTGCTCCTGGAGGGTCGGCAGCCTGCTAAGGGCTGTATGAGATGTGTTGTGGTCCAGAGCCTCTGGAAGTGTAGTCGTCGTGTAGAAGAGTTGACTTTTTGCAGCGGTCCACAACAGGTGGAGCTTTTATTTTGAAATCGTAAAGGCTGAACAGTCACCAGGAGATCCGCGTGGGACCAGCAGAACAGGAACACATTGAGGCCTATGTGATCATCAGGGTTTTCAAATCATTCTGTTTTTGTCAAATACTAGATCTGTTTGGGCTTCTTGCAGTCAATTAGCAGTCTACAAATCAACGAAAAACTTTTATTATATTCCATCATCCAGTAGGTATTCACACACACACACACACAGAGACACACACACACACACACACACACACACACACACACAGACACACACACAGAGACACACACACACACACACACACACACAGAGAGAGAGACACTCACACAGAGACACACACACACTCACAGAGACAAACACACACACACACACACACACAGAGACACACACACACACACACAGAGAGAGCGAGACGCACACACAGAGACACACACACACACACAGAGACACACACTCAGAGAGACACACACACACACACACAGAGAGAGCGAGACGCACACTCAGCGAGAGAGACACACACACACACACTCAGAGAGAGACTCAGAAGGGGCCGTCAGCACTTTACTTGTGAGTTGAGATGAAAGTTAGAGTGTGTTTCTTTAATGTATCCCTCTGCCAGACATTAGTGATGGGGATTGTTCTGGTTCCTGTGGGAGGGCAGAGCAGGCCAGGCTGTGTGTTAGAGAGAGCTGTCACTCTGCATTGCTGTCACACAGTCTGGCACGAAGACCCGAGAGAGGGGCTGCCCTGTCCTGGTCTGGAGGGAGGGAGGGAGGGAGGGAGGGAGGGAGGACATGACTTTCACACCCCATCAAACATCTCCCCCCCTGCTAGAGCGCCTGTATGACTCTCTTCTCAGGCTTTTCATTTAGTTCCTGTCCTCCACTGAAACAACCGCTCTCTGAAACGGAGACCAGTGGTCTGGTTTCACCAAAGTGGTGTTGCTAAGTAACGAGGTGTCAGAGCCTCTGTTAGGGAACGTTCTGACCCTGTGACACACGGAACACCCGTTACTCTGTGTCCCGCCGTCGTCCAATAAGATTCACGCGTACGCTGTCTGATGTGTCGAGTTGCTAGGCAGAATAATAGAATTTAGGTCAGCCATGTATTGTGTCGATATGTATCAGCCTTGTCTTGTGTGTTTTATCAACCGCTGACCTCGTTGTGACCTCGTTGCGACCTCGTTGTGACCTCGTTGTGACCTCGTTGTCATCGCCTTCCTGTTCTATCGCTGTGAATTGTAATTGGACATGTTGCCATCTGGCTATGCCGGATTAATTGATATGACATGCTATTCTATAAAACAATTTATCCGTGATTAATATCACCTGATTGAGCTAATCATGTAAATGTAATTAACTAGAGAGTCGGGGCACCACTAAATAATATTTGTAGAGCTGTTGTCTTCCCGAATAAACTCTTAAAGACCGAGTAATATTTTACATCAATAGCCGTCAATATCAATTATCGTCTTAATTCAGTCTCATCTGAAAGTTGTACATTATTTTATCTGCACGAACCCTGGCTAACAAGATTAATCAGCAATACAAAATTGGGTTTAACTATTTTTTTACTAAATACCTAACCAATCACACAGAATTACACATACACATAATTAAATCATAACTTGATTACAAATTAGGTCATAAAGGAAAACGTCCCTAGCGGGCGGAACAGATATGACAGCTAGTTACACAAAGGAAAAGGGGCTGGGTTTGAGTGAAAGAGCGGGAAGACTGAGGAACAAAGGGAAGAAGCTGTGCTAGCGTAAATACAGTATCTTATGCATTCTAAATTACCACCCATTTGGAAAAGGAAAATGCAATAAATATTTACTCTGAGCTGTGCTTCGGTAGGTTGGTGGTAGATGGAAGACCGTGTTGACAAACCGAGTCCTTTGTCCTTTGAAGAATGTCTCTGGTTGTCAATTGGATACGTTGTAGTAACGTCGTTGTGTGTTAGACGGGATACTCTGTCTGTTCCTTCCTAACCTGCGTTTTTAGCTGCTGTTGCTAACTCAACAGCTAGGAGGTATCACTTCTATTGTGAATAAGAGTTCAAAGTTCATACCATTCGCAACCAAAGCTCAGGCTGATGTTGGCTTCGTCCTGTAGTTATTATCTGAACCACTCTGACATCGGACCGTCGTCCTCACATCATCGGAACAGGAGGTTATATTGTTGTCAAGGCTTTATATAGGAATGGAGAAAAGGGGTGTGTTTCATAGTTTACAACCTCTGTCTCTTCACGTGGGCGGGCCACTGAGTGGGCAGCAATATCTTATGAAAACTCACATCTCACATTTCATTCCCATCACGAATAATTTCATATTCAAACATTTAAATTGAACAACAATTCCATGTGAATCTGATAACTCTGATGTGTAGACATTCCACTGTGGAGTTTATGTCATCTTATCATTGATGAGAATGTCTCGGATGACAACCGAACCGACATCGTATTCATTAAGTACCACTGCATATGTTCAATTGGTCGAATTACCAGAATATAGTTCATTTCCCCCCCACATACTGATGTTCCCAGAATCTCTATGTTAATAATTATCCTCTTGAAGCTAGGGGGCACTATTTTTATTTTTGGAAAAATAACGTCCCCAAAGTAAACCGCCTATTTCTCAGGACCAGATGCTAGAATATGCATATAATTGACAGCTTAGGATAGAAAACACTCTACAGTTTCCAAAACTGTCAACATATTGTCTGTGAGTATAACAGAACTGATATTGCAGGCAAAACCCTGAGGAAATTCCAATCAGGAAGTGCCTCTTATTTTGAAACCGTTGTGTTCCTATGCATCCCTATTGGCCATTGAAAGGGATATCAACCAGATTCCTTTTTCTACGTATTCCCTAAGGTGTCGACAGCATTTTGACGTAGTTTCACGCCTTTATGTTGAAGAATGAGCGTAAACGACTACATTGTGTAAGTGGCCAGCTGAGGGCTCTCAGTGATTCTTGCGTAAAATACAGAGGTAGTCATTTTTCCTCTTGCTCCTACTGTAACACACTACTGTACTGATGCTGTCTCCAGTATCTCTTATCAACTCTCTCCCCTGTCTCCAGTATCCCTTATCAACTCTCTCCTCTCCCCTGTCTCCAGTATCCCTTATCAACTCTCTCCTCTCCCCTGTCTCCAGTATCTCTTATCAACTCTCTCCCCTGTCTCCAGTATCCCTTATCAACTCTCTCCTCTCCCCTGACTCCAGTATCTCTTATCAACTCTCTCCCCTGACTCCAGTATCCCTTATCAACTCTCTCCTCTCCCCTGACTCCAGTATCCCTTATCAACTCTCTCCTCTCCCCTGACTCCAGTATCTCTTATCAACTCTCTCCCCTGACTCCAGTATCCCTTATCAACTCTCTCCCCTGACTCCAGTATCTCTTATCAACTCTCTCCTCTCCCCTGACTCCAGTATCTCTTATCAACTCTCTCCCCTGACTCCAGTATCCCTTATCAACTCTCTCCTCTCCCCTGACTCCAGTATCTCTTATCAACTCTCTCCTCTCCCCTGACTCCAGTATCCCTTATCAACTCTCTCCTCTCCCCTGACTCCAGTATCTCTTATCAATTCTCTCCCCTGTCTCCAGTATCCCTCATCAACTCTCTCCTCTGACTCCAGTATCTCTTATCAACTCTCTCCTCTCCCCTGTCTCCAGTATCCCTTATCAACTCTCTCCCTGACTCCAGTATCCCTTATCAACTCTCTCCCCTGACTCCAGTATCCCTTATCAACTCTCTCCCTGACTTCAGTATCCCTTATCAACTCTCTCCCCTGACTCCAGTATCCCTTATCAACTCTCTCCCCTGACTCCAGTATCTCTTATCAACTCTCTCCCCTGTCTCCAGTATCCCTTATCAACTCTCTCCCCTGACTCCAGTATCCCTTATCAACTCTCTCCCTGTCTCCAGTATCTCTTATCAACTCTTTCCTCTCCCCTGACTCCAGTATCTCTTATCAACTCTCTCCCCTGCCTCCAGTATCTCTTATCTACTCTCTCCCCTCCCCTGACTCCAGTATCTCTTATCTACTCTCTCCCCTCCCCTGACTCCAGTATCTCTTATCAACTCTCTCCCCTGACTCCAGTATCTCTTATCAACTCTCTCCTCTCCCCTGTCTCCAGTATCCCTTATCAACTCACTCCCTGACTCCAGTATCCCTTATCAACTCTCTCCCCTGACTCCAGTATCCCTTATCAACTCTCTCCCTGACTCCAGTATCCCTTATCAACTCTCTCCCCTGACTCCAGTATCCCTTATCAACTCTCTCCCCTGACTCCAGTATCCCTTATCAACTCTCTCCCCTGACTCCAGTATCCCTTATCAACTCTCTCCCCTGACTCCAGTATCCCTTATCAACCCTCTCCCCTGACTCCAGTATCCCTTATCAACTCTCTCCCCTGACTCCAGTATCCCTTATCAACTCTCTCCCCTGACTCCAGTATCTCTTATCAACTCTCCCCTGTCTCCAGTATCCCTTATCAATTCTCTCCCCTGACTCCAGTATCCCTTATCAACTCTCTCCCCTGTCTCCAGTATCCCTTATCAACTCTCTCCCTGTCTCCAGTATCTCTTATCAACTCTCTCCCCTCCCCTGACTCCAGTATCTCTTATCAACTCTCTCCCCTCCCCTGACTCCAGTATCTCTTATCTACTCTCTCCCCTCACACACACACACACACACACACACACACACACACACACACACACACACACACACACACACACACACACACCAAGAACACTCACCAGCTGGTCCCTGACGTGAGGCCTCAGTGTTAGCCCCGGCCACAGCCCCGCCCACAGCCCCGTCCACAGCCCCGTCCACAGCCCCGTCCACAGCCCCGCCCACAGCCCCGCCCACAGACTGCCTCTCTCTCTAATTGTATTAAACGAGGTGATAAATGGACGTGACAGACAAGTGGAAATTGGTTTCTGATATTTGATTAAAAACTGACCTTCAGGTTTAAGGCCCCAGATTAGTTATTTTGTCAGTTATAGAATAGCAACCCTTTGCTTCCAACTGTTCCTGAGTCAGCGAGGAAGAGGAAGAGGAAGAGGAAGGGATAATGCAGCACATGCAACAACGTTGTATTTTTGGTTTCCGATTTTTGCAGATTTAAAAAACAAACATTTTATACCTTTTTATTTAACTAGAAAGTCAGTTAAGAACACATTCTTATTTTCAATGACGGCCTAGGAACAGTGGGTTAACTGGTCTAGGAACAGTGGGTTAACTGGTCTAGGAACAGTGGGTTAACTGGCCTAGGAACAGTGGGTTAACTGGCCTAGGAACAGTGGGTTAACTGGTCTAGGAACAGTGGGTTAAACTGGCCTAGGAACAGTGGGGTTAACTGGTCTAGGAACAGTGGGTTAACTGGTCTAGGAACGGTGGGTTAACTGGCCTAGGAACAGTGGGTTAACTGGTCTAGGAACGGTGGGTTAACTGATCTAGGAACGGTGGGTTAACTGGTCTAGGAACGGTGGGTTAACTGGTCTAGGAACGGTGGGTTAACTGGTCTAGGAACGGTGGGTTAACTGGTCTAGGAACGGTGGGTTAACTGGTCTAGGAACGGTGGGTTAACTGGTCTAGGAACGGTGGGTTAACTGGTCTAGGAACGGTGGGTTAACTGGCCTAGGAACGGTGGGTTAACTGGTCTAGGAACGGTGGGTTAACTGGTCTAGGAACAGTTGGTTAACTGGTCTAGGAACGGTGGGTTAACTGGTCTAGGAACGGTGGGTTAACTGGTCTAGGAACGGTGGGTTAACTGGTCTAGGAACGGTGGGTTAACTGGTCTAGGAACAGTGGGTTAACTGGTCTAGGAACAGTGGGTTAACTGGTCTAGGAACAGTGGGTTAACTGGTCTAGGAACGGTGGGTTAACTGGTCTAGGAACGGTGGGTTAACTGGTCTAGGAACAGTGGGTTAACTGGTCTAGGAACAGTGGGTTAACTGGTCTAGGAACAGTGGGTTAACTGGTCTAGGAACAGTGGGTTAACTGCCTGTTCAGGGGCAGAACAACAGATTTTCACCTGGTCAGCTCGGGGGATTCAATCTTGACTGAGATACTAATCACATGTTAGACCCCTCAGTCCTGACTGAGAGAGAGATACTAATCACATGTTAGACCTCCTCAGTCCTGACTGAGATACTAATCACATGTTAGACCTCCTCAGTCCTGACTGAGAGAGAGGTACTAATCACATGTTAGACCCCTCAGTCCTGACTGAGATACTAATCACATGTTAGACCCCTCAGTCCTGACTGAGATACTAATCACATGTTAGACCCCTCAGTCCTGACTGAGATACTAATCACATGTTAGACCTCCTCAGTCCTGACTGAGATACTAATCACATGTTGGACCCCTCAGTCCTGACTGAGATACTAATCACATGTTAGACCCCTCAGTCGTGACTGAGATACTAATCACATGTTAGACCTCCTCACTCCTGACTGAGAGGTACTAATCACATGTTGGACCCCTCAGTCCTGACTGAGAGAGAGGTACTAATCACATGTTAGACCTCCTCAGTCCTGACTGAGATACTAGTCACATGTTAGACCCCTCAGTCCTGACTGAGAGAGAGGTACTAATCACGTTAGACCCCTCAGTCCTGACTGAGATACTAATCACATGTTAGACCCCTCAGTCCTGACTGAGAGAGAGGTACTAATCACATGTTAGACCTCCTCAGTCCTGACTGAGATACTAGTCACATGTTAGACCTCCTCAGGCTTGACTGAGATACTAATCACATGTTAGACCCCCTCAGTCCTGACTGAGATACTAATCACATGTTGGACCCCTCAGTCCTGACTGAGATACTAATCACGTTAGACCCCTCAGCCCTGACTGAGATACTAATCACATGTTAGACCTCCTCAGTCCTGACTGAGATACTACAGTCTACTGTGTTTTATCTCTGAAGCCTCGTCAGTCTGAAATGTTTAAACCAACCAGTCTACTGTGTTTTATCTCTGAAGCCATGTCAGTCTACAATGTTTAAACCAACCAGTCTACTGTGTTTTATCTCTGAAGCCTCGTCAGTCTGAAATGTTTAAACCAACCAGTCTACTGTGTTTTATCTCTGAAGCCATGTCAGTCTACAATGTTTAAACCAACCAGTCTACTGTGTTTTATCTCCGAAGCCTCGTCAGTCTGAAATGTTTAATCCAACCAGTCTACTGTGTTTTATCTCTGAATCCACGTCAGTCTGAAATGTTTAAACCAACCAGTCTACTGTGTTTTATCTCTGAATCCACGTCAGTCTGAAATGTTTAAACCAACCAGTCTACTGTGTTTTATCTCCGAAGCCACGTCAGTCTGAAATGTTTAAACCAACCAGTCTACTGTGTTTTATCTACGAAGCCACGTCAGTCTGAAATGTTTAAACCAACCAGTCTACTGTGTTTTATCTCTGAAGCCTCGTCAGTCTGAAATGTTTAAACCAACCAGTCTACTGTGTTTTATCTCCGAAGCCTCGTCAGTCTGCAATGTTTAAACCAACCAGTCTACTGTGTTTTATCTCTGAAGCCACGTCAGTCTGAAATGTTTAAACCAACCAGTCTACTGTGTTTTATCTCTGAAGCCTCGTCAGTCTGACATGTTTAAACCAACCAGTCCACTGTGTTTTATCTCTGAAGCCACGTCAGTCTGAAATGTTTAATCCAACCAGTCTACTGTGTTTTATCTCCGAAGCCACGTCAGTCTGACATGTTTAAACCAACCAGTCTATTGTGTTTTATCTCTGAAGCCACGTCAGTCTGAAATGTTTAAACCAACCAGTCTACTGTGTTTTATCTCCGAAGCCACGTCAGTCTGAAATGTTTAAACCAACCAGTCTACTGTGTTTTATCTCCGAAGCCACGTCAGTCTGAAATGTTTAAACCAACCAGTCTACTGTGTTTTATCTCTGAAGCCACGTCAGTCTGAAATGTTTAAACCAACCAGTCTACTGTGTTTTATCTCTGAAGCCTCGTCAGTCTGAAATGTTTAAACCAACCAGTCGACTGTGTTTTATCTCTGAAGCCACGTCAGTCTTCCAGCTGCCTACACGGTACTCTGCTCCTCCACAGTACTTCTCCTGCTCTGCATGTATGCTATTCAATGTTCAAGAGGCTTGGGCCTCCGTTGGAGAGAGAGAGAGAGACACACACACACACACACACACACCCTGATACACACACACACACACACACACACCCTGATACACACACACACACACACACCCTGATACACATACACACACACACACACACACCCTGATACACACACACACACACACACACACACACCCTGATACACACACACACACACACACTAAGCTGTCAATCTGACTCTTACCAAGTCGTCTGGCTATTGTTTTCACTTGTCGTTTCTCACATTAAAATACCAGCTTCTAGTGATGTGACTGCTGTCTAATCTCATGTCCCCATGACTCTCTCAGGACCTATTCCCTGTGGGTTCTGGTCTAAAGTAGGACCTATTCCCTGTCGGTCCTGGTGCCCAGTAAAGTAGGACCTATTCCCTGTCGGTCCTGGTGCCCAGTAAAGTAGGACCTATTCCCTGTCGGTCCTGGTGCCCAGTAAAGTAGAACCTATTCCCTGTGGGTCCTGGTCTAAAGTAGGACCTATTCCCTGTGGGTCCTGGTCTAAAGTAGGACCTATTCCCTGTGGGTCCTGGTCTAAAGTATGACCTATTCCCTGTGGGCCCTGGTCTAAAGTAGGACCTATTCCCTGTGGGTCCTGGTCTAAAGTAGGACCTATTCCCTGTGGGTCCTGGTCTAAAGTAGGACCTATTCCCTGTGGATTCTGGTCTAAAGTAGGACCTATTCCCTGTGGGTCCTGGTCTAAAGTAGGACCTATTCCCTGTGGGTCCTGGTCTAAAGTAGGACCTATTCCCTGTGTGTCCTGGTCTAAAGTAGGACCTATTCCCTGTGGGTCCTGGTCTAAAGTATGACCTATTCCCCGTGGGTCCTGGTCTAAAGTATGACCTATTCCCTGTGGGTCCTGGTCTAAAGTATGACCTATTCCCTGTGGGTCCTGGTCTAAAGTATGACCTATTCCCTGTGGGTCCTGGTCTAAAGTAGGACCTATTCCCTGTGGGCCCTGGTCTAAAGTAGGACCTATTCCCTGTGGGTCCTGGTCTAAAGTATGACCTATTCCCTGTGGGTCCTGGTCTAAAGTAGGACCTATTCCCTGTGGGTCCTGGTCTAAAGTAGGACCTATTCCCTGTGGGTCCTGGTCTAAAGTAGGACCTATTCCCTGTGGGTCCTGGTCTAAAGTAGGACCTATTCCCCGTGGGCCCTGGTCTAAAGTATGGCTGACTGGCTGGCTGGCTGGCTGGCTGGATGGCAGGCTGACTGGCTGACTGGCTGGCTGGCTTGCAGGCTGGATGGCTGGCTGGCTGGATGGCTGACTGGCTGACTGGCTGGCTGGCTGGCTATCCGTGGGATTTCTGGATTGAGACAAAAACAGGCCTCTGGTGCCTGATAACGAACAGAGTTGTTGTTTTCATAGATGTGTTTGTAGATGTTACAGGAACCAGACTGTAGTTCCTGGGAAATATTTGGGCACCAGATACATTTCCTCTGTGAGCGAAAAACCCATAACAGTGTCTGTCATCGCGTCTCAATTAGCTTTTCTCATTTAAGTCAGCCAACTGTCTTTCCTACATGTTGCCTTTGTTACTACTGCAAGTGTTACTGTCATGCTGTTATCTAGCTAAGGTCTGATCACCCCTGGGTATTAAGTGTTGTTTACCTAAGGCCTGATCGACCCCTGGGTATTAAGTGTTGTTTAGCTAAGGCCTGATCACCCCTGGGTATTAAGTGTTGTTTAGCTAAGACCTGATCACCCCTGGGTATTAAGTGTTGTTTAGCTAAGGCCTGATTGGCCCTGGGTATTAAGTGTTGTTTAGCTAAGACCTGATCACCCCTGGGTATTAAGTGTTGTTTAGCTAAGGCCTGATCGACCCCTGGGTATTAAGTGTTGTCTAGCTAAGGCCTGATCACCCCTGGGTAGTAAGTGTTATCTAGCTAAGGCCTGATCGACCCCTGGGTATTAAGTGTTGTCTAGCTAAGGCCTGATCGACCCCTGGGTATTAAGTGTTGTCTAGCTAAGGCCTGATCACCCCTGGGTATTAAGTGGTGTCTAGCTAAGGCCTGATCACCCCTGGGTATTAAGTGTTGTCTAGCTAAGGCCTGATCGACCCCTGGGTATTAAGTGTTGTTTACCTAAGGCCTGATCACCCCTGGGTATTAAGTGTTGTTTAGCTAAGACTTGATCACCCCTGGGTATTAAGTGTTGTTTACCTAAGGCCTGATCACCCCTGGGTATTAAGTGTTGTTTAGCTAAGGCCTGATCGACCCCTGGGTATTAAGTGTTGTCTAGCTAAGGCCTGATCACCCCTGGGTAGTAAGTGTTGTCTAGCTAAGGCCTGATCACCCCTGGGTATTAAGTGTTGTCTAGCTAAGGCCTGATCACCCCTGGGTATTAAGTGTTGTTTACTTAAGGCCTGATCACCCCTGGGTATTAAGTGTTGTTTAGCTAAGGCCTGATCACCCCTGGGTATTAAGTGTTGTTTAGCTAAGGCCTGATCACCCCTGGGTATTAAGTGTTGTTTAGCTAAGGCCTGATCACCCCTGGGTATTAAGTGTTGTTTAGCTAAGGTCTGATCGACCCCTGGGTATTAAGTGTTGTTTACTTAAGGCCTGATCACCCCTGGGTATTAAGTGTTGTTTAGCTAAGGCCTGATCACCCCTGGGTATTAAGTGTTGTTTAGCTAAGGCCTGATCACCCCTGGGTATTAAGTGTTGTTTACCTAAGGCCTGATCACCCCTGGGTATTAAGTGTTGTTTACTTAAGGCCTGATCGACCCCTGGGTATTAAGTGTTGTTTAGCTAAGGCCTGATCACCCCTGGGTATTAAGTGTTGTTTAGCTAAGGCCTGATCACCCCTGGGTATTAAGTGTTGTTTAGCTAAGGCCTGATCACCCCTGGGTATTAAGTGTTGTTTACCTAAGGTCTGATCACCCCTGGGTATTAAGTGTTGTTTAGCTAAGGCCTGATCGACCCCTGGGTATTAAGTGTTGTCTAGCTAAGGCCTGATCGACCCTGGGTATTAAGTGTTGTTTACTTAAGGCCTGATCGACCCCTGGGAATTAAGTGTTGTCTAGCTAAGGCCTGATCGACCCCTGGGTATTAAGTGTTGTTTACTTAAGGCCTGATCGACCCCTGGGTATTAAGTGTTGTTTAGCTAAGGCCTGATCACCCCTGGGTATTAAGTGTTGTTTAGCTAAGGCCTGGTCACCCCTGGGTATTAAGTGTTGTCTAGCTAAGGCCTGATCACCCCTGGGTATTAAGTGTTGTCTAGCTAAGGCCTGATCACCCCTGGGTATTAAGTGTTGTTTAGCTAAGGCCTGATCACCCCTAACAGCAGTGTTGGTAGTTGAGGTAATATTTACATGGAAATCAAATCAAATGTTATTGGTCAGATACACCCGGTTAGCAGATGTTATTGGTCAGATACACCCGGTTAGCAGATGTTATTGGTCAGATACACCCGGTTAGCAGATGTTATTGGTCAGATACACACGGTTAGCAGATGTTATTGGTCAGATACACACGGTTAGCAGATGTTATTGGTCACATACACACGGTTAGCAGATGTTATTGGTCAGATACACACGTTTAGCAGATGTTATTGATTACATACACATGGTTAGCAGATGTTATTGATCACATACACACGGTTAGCAGATGTTATTGATCACATACACACGGTTAGCAGATGTTATTGGTCACATACACACGGTTAGCAGATGTTAAAGCGAGTGTAGTGAAATGCTTGTGCTTCTAGTTCCGACAGTGCAGTAATATCTAATAAATTCACAACTAACTTTTACAACTCATTTCACAACTACCTTTTTTTTAAAGGGATGAATAAGAATATGTACATAAAAATATATGAATGAGCGATGGCCGAACGGCATAGGCAAGATGCAGTAGATGGTATAGAGGACAGTATATACATATGAGATGAGTAATGTAGGGTATGTAAACATTATATTAAGTGGCATTGTTTAATGAAGTGGCTAGTGATATATTTATTTCATCCAGTTATTAATTATTGAAGTGGCTGGAGATGAGTCAGTATGTTGGCAGCAGCCACTCAATGTTAGTGGTGTCTGTTTAACAGTCTGATGGCCTTGAGATAGAAGCTGGGCAAAGTGACTAGTCAATCAGGATAGATAATTAACAGAGTAGCAGCAGCTTATGTGAAGAGTGCTCAGAGTGTGTGTGGCTTTCGAGTGTGTGTAGTGGGTTTGTGTGTGTGTTAGTGTGTGGGTAGAGTCGGTGTAAATATAGGTTCTATACCGTAGTCTGGGTAGCCATTTGATGATCTGTTGAGCAGTCTGATGGCTTGGGGGGTAGTAGCTGTTCAGCAGTCTGATGGCTTGGGGGTAGAAGCTGTTCAGCAGTCTGATGGCTTGGGGGGTAGTAGCTGTTCAGCAGTCTGATGGCTTGGTGGTAGAAGCTGTTCAACAGTCTGATGGCTTGGGGGTAGAAGCTGTTCAGCAGTCTGATGGCTTGGGGATAGAAGCTGTTCAGCAGTCTGATGGCTTGGTGGTAGAAGCTGTTCAGCAGTCTGATGGTTTGGGGATAGAAGCTGTTCAGCAGTCTGATGGTTTGGGGATAGAAGCTGTTCAGCAGTCTGATGGTTTGGGGATAGAAGCTGTTCAGCAGTCTGATGGCTTGGGGATAGAAGCTGTTCAGCAGTCTGATGGCTTGGTGGTAGAAGCTGTTCAGCAGTCTGATGACTTGGGGGTAGAAGCTGTTCAGCAGTCTGATGACTTGGGGATAGAAGCTGTTCAGCAGTCTGATGGTTTGGGGATAGAAGCTGTTCAGCAGTCTGATGGTTTGGGGATAGAAGCTGTTCAGCAGTCTGATGACTTGGGGATAGAAGCTGTTCAGAGAGTGGTGCATTAGGGAGTGGTGGTGCATTGGGGGGGGGGGGGGGAGTGGTCAATGGAGACCCCCCATTCTGACTGAACCATTATAGTCAATTGAGACCCCCCCATTCTGACTGAACCATTATAGTCAATTGAGACCCCCCCATTCTGACTGAACCATTATAGTCAATGGAGACCCCCCCATTCTGACTGAACCATTATAGTCAATGGAGACCCCCCCATTCTGACTGAACCATTATAGTCAATGGAGACCCCCCCATTCTGACTGAACCATTATAGTCAATGGAGACCCCCCCATTCTGACTGAACCATTATAGTCAATGGAGACCCCCCCATTCTGACTGAACCATTATAGTCAATGGAGACCCCCCCCCCCCATTCTGACTGAACCATTATAGTCAATGGAGACCCCCCCATTCTGACTGAACCATTATAGTCAATGGAGACCCCCCCATTCCATAACAGAAATACTGCTGAACACATCATGTTTATATTTTAGATTCTCCCTGACTGTCTAGCTGTTATTTAGGGGATGGTTAGTCCTCCAAGATATTCTTTGTTGACATGTCTTATATAATCTGACTGAACCATTATAGTCAATGGCCTGCCCAAGATGTTTTTATGGAGAAAAACCCCAGTTTTCAGATTAATGCCTTCATTTACAGGAAAAACAAGGGCACAGAACATGAGAGGAGAGGAGAGGGACGAGGGGAGGGACGAGGGGAGGGAGGAGAGGGACGAGGAGAGGGACGAGGGGAGGGAGGAGAGGGACGAGGGGAGGGACGAGGGGAGGGAGGAGAGGGACGAGGGGAGGGACGAGGGGAGGGAGGAGAGGGGGGAGGAGAGGGACGAGGAGAGGGGGGAGGAGAGGGACGAGGGGAGGGACGAGGAGAGGTACGAGGGGAGGGACGAGGAGAGGGACGAGGGGAGGGAGGAGAGGAGGGAGGAGAGGGACGAGGGGAGGAGAGGGACGTGGGGTTCGCTCCTCCCCCTCCCGTTCCATTCCTTCCTCTCCCCCCCGCCCCCTCCCGTTCCATACCTCCCTCTCCCCCCCGCCCCCTCCCGTTCCATACCTCCCCCTCCTCCCCCTCCCCCTCCCGTTCCTCTCCAGTGATTGGCTGAATGGAATACTGATGGCCCCGCTAAACACAATCCCACAGCAGCATGATTGCAGACTTGACACGTCTTGGAAATCAGTTCTTGCGGGGCGATGGACAAATCAGAGTTCAAAATCATAAGGCTTTGATAGAGCAACACATCAACCTGTGTGTGTGGGGCTGACTATCTCCTGATTAAAGATCACAGTGGTACCATTTACCTGTGATGTGACAGACAGAGAGTCAGACAGGGAGTCAGACAGACAGACAGACAGAGAATATGGCCTTTCTATGTGTGGCCATTACTAGAGACTGTCCCTCTCCAATAAGAAGTCCCCTTCATAATAATACCGGAGGGGGGAACGAGGTGGGGAACGAGGGGGGAACGAGGTGGGGAACGAGGTGGGGAACGAGGTGGGGAACGAGGGGGGAACGAGGTGGGGAACGAGGTGGGAACAGTGAAAAACACAGTCAGATGACTTCTATTTCTGGTAGAGAAGTCCCACATGGCTGTAGTACGATCACACACACACACACACACACACAGACACACACACACAGACACACCCCACACACACACCACACACACCCCACACACACACCCCACACACTCCACACACCACACACACACACACACACCACACACACACACCCCAGACACACCACACACACACACCCCAGACACACCACACCCCACACACACACACCCCACACACACACCCCACACACACACCCAGAGCCTTGGGGAGGATCCTCTAGAGGCGAGTCGAGCTTCCTCAGCCATGAAGTTAGCCAGATAAGGGGGCTCATTATTCGTCTATGATTCCTGTGTGTTTTGTTGTTTCAGGGGAATGAGATGATGAAGTGTGTTTTCCTCTGTGTCTGGTGGAGGAGTCCAGGGCAGCTACCCTTCACTCCTACATTACTACTGTGACGGTCCACCCTTCACTCCTACATTACTACTGTGATGGTCCACCCTTCACTCCTACATTACTACTGTGATGGTCCACCCTTCACTCCTACATTACTACTGTGATGGTCCACCCTTCACTCCTACATTACTACTGTGATGGTCCACCCTTCACTCCTACATTACTACTGTGATGGTCCACCCTTCACTCCTACATTACTACTGTGATGGTCCACCCTTCACTCCTACATTACTACTGTGATGGTCCACCCTTCACTCCTACATTACTACTGTGACGGTCCACCCTTCACTCCTACATATCTACTGTGATGGTCCACCCTTCACTCCTACATATCTACTGTGATGGTCCACCCTTCACTCCTACATATCTACTGTGATGGTCCACCCTTCACTCCTACAATACTACTGTGACGGTCCACCCTTCACTCCTACATTACTACTGTGATGGTCTACCCTTCATTACTACTGTGATGGTCCACCCTTCACTCCTACATTACTACTGTGATGGTCCACCCTTCACTCCTACATTACTACTGTGATGGTCCACCCTTCACTCCTACATTACTACTGTGATGGTCCACCCTTCACTCCTACATTACTACTGTGATGGTCCACCCTTCACTCCTACATTACTACTGTGATGGTCCACCTTTCACTCCTACAATACTACTGTGACGGTCCACCCTTCACTCCTACAATACTACTGTGATGGTCCACCCTTCACTCCTACATTACTACTGTGATGGTCCACCCTTCACTCCTACATTACTACTGTGATGGTCCACCCTTCACTCCTACATTACTACTGTGATGGTCCACCCTTCACTCCTACATTACTACTGTGATGGTCCACCCTTCACTCCTACATTACTACTGTGATGGTCCACCCTTCACTCCTACATTACTACTGTGATGGTCCACCCTTCACTCCTACATTACTACTGTGATGGTCCACCCTTCACTCCTACATTACTACTGTGATGGTCCACCCTTCACTCCTACATTACTACTGTGACGGTCCACCCTTCACTCCTACATATCTACTGTGATGGTCCACCCTTCACTCCTACATATCTACTGTGATGGTCCAACCTTCACTCCTACATATCTACTGTGATGGTCCACCCTTCACTCCTACAATACTACTGTGACGGTCCACCCTTCACTCCTACATTACTACTGTGATGGTCTACCCTTCATTACTACTGTGATGGTCCACCCTTCACTCCTACATTACTACTGTGATGGTCCACCCTTCACTCCTACATTACTACTGTGATGGTCCACCCTTCACTCCTACATTACTACTGTGATGGTCCACCCTTCACTCCTACATTACTACTGTGATGGTCCACCCTTCACTCCTACATTACTACTGTGATGGTCCACCTTTCACTCCTACAATACTACTGTGACGGTCCACCCTTCACTCCTACAATACTACTGTGATGGTCCACCCTTCACTCCTACATTACTACTGTGATGGTCCACCCTTCACTCCTACATTACTACTGTGATGGCCAACCCTTCACTCCTACATTACTACTGTGATGGTCCACCCTTCACTCCTACATTACTACTGTGATGGTCCACCCTTCACTCCTACATTACTACTGTGATGGTCCACCCTTCACTCCTACATTACTACTGTGATGGTCCACCCTTCACTCCTACATTACTACTGTGATGGTCCACCCTTCACTCCTACATTACTACTGTGATGGTCCACCTTTCACTCCTACAATACTACTGTGACGGTCCACCCTTCACTCCTACAATACTACTGTGATGGTCCACCCTTCACTCCTACATTACTACTGTGATGGTCCACCCTTCACTCCTACATTACTACTGTGATGGCCAACCCTTCACTCCTACATTACTACTGTGATGGTCCACCCTTCACTCCTACATTACTACTGTGATGGTCCACCCTTCACTCCTACATTACTACTGTGATGGTCCACCCTTCACTCCTACATTACTACTGTGATGGTCCACCCTTCACTCCTACATTACTACTGTGACGGTCCACCCTTCATTACTACTGTGATGGTCCACCCTTCACTCCTACATTACTACTGTGATGGTCCACCCTTCACTCCTACATTACTACTGTGATGGTCCACCCTTCACTCCTACATTACTACTGTGATGGTCCACCCTTCACTCCTACATTACTACTGTGATGGTCCACCCTTCACTCCTACATTACTACTGTGATGGTCCATCCTTCACTCCTACCGTCTGTGTTCTGGCCCGATTTTAAACCTAATAGATTGTGTCCCAAAATGGCTCCCTATTCCCTATGTAGTGCACAACTTTTGATGATATTAGTGCACTAGATAGTTAATAGGGCACCGATAGGGACGAGGACATTATTCCTGCGGTGAGAGAGAATAAATGACTGTAAACTCGTTAATA
>NC_048582.1:2133321-2140821 GCF_013265735.2 Oncorhynchus mykiss | reverse complement strand
TATTCCTGTGAACTAATCCCCTCTGTGGATTGGCTGATTTATATTCCTGTGAACTAATCCCCTCTGTGGATTGGCTGATTTATATTCCTGTGAACTAATCCCCTCTGTGGATTGGCTGATTATATTCCTGTGAACTAATCCCCTCTGTGGATTGGCTGATTTATATTCCTGTGAACTAATCCCCTCTGTGGATTGGCTGATTTATATTCCTGTGAACTAATCCCCTCTGTGGATTGGCTGATTTATATTCCTGTTAACTAATCCCCTCTGTGGATTGGCTGATTTATATTCCTGTGAACTAATCCCCTCTGTGGATTGGCTGATTTATATTCCTGTGAACTAATCCCCTCTGTGGATTGGCTGATTTATATTCCTGTGAACTAATCCCCTCTGTGGATTGGCTGATTTATATTCCTGTGAACTAATCCCCTCTGTGGATTGGCTGATTTATATTCCTGTTAACTAATCCCCTCTGTGGATTGGCTGATTTATATTCCTGTGAACTAATCCCCTCTGTGGATTGGCTGATTTATATTCCTGTGAACTAATCCCCTCTGTGGATTGGCTGATTTATATTCCTGTGAACTAATCCCCTCTGTGGATTGGCTGATTTATATTCCTGTGAACTAATCCCCTCTGTGGATTGGCTGATTTATATTCCTGTGAACTAATCCCCTCTGTGGATTGGCTGATTTATATTCCTGTGAACTAATCCCCTCTGTGGATTGGCTGATTTATATTCCTGTTAACTAATCCCCTCTGTGGATTGGCTGATTTATATTCCTGTGAACTAATCCCCTCTGTGGATTGGCTGATTTATATTCCTGTTAACTAATCCCCTCTGTGGATTGGCTGATTTATATTCCTGTTAACTAATCCCCTCTGTGGATTGGCTGATTTATATTCCTGTGAACTAATCCCCTCTGTGGATTGGCTGATTTATATTCCTGTTAACTAATCCCCTCTGTGGATTGGCTGATTTATATTCCTGTGAACTAATCCCCTCTGTGGATTGGCTGATTTATATTCCTGTGAACTAATCCCCTCTGTGGATTGGCTGATTTATATTCCTGTGAACTAATCCCCTCTGTGGATTGGCTGATTTATATTCCTGTGAACTCATCCCCTCTGTGGATTGGCTGATTTATATTCCTGTGAACTAATCCCCTCTGTGGATTGGCTGATTTATATTCCTGTGAACTAATCCCCTCTGTGGATTGGCTGATTTATATTCCTGTTAACTAATCCCCTCTGTGGATTGGCTGATTTATATTCCTGTTAACTAATCCCCTCTGTGGATTGGCTGATTATATTCCTGTGAACTAATCCCCTCTGTGGATTGGCTGATTTATATTCCTGTTAACTAATCCCCTCTGTGGATTGGCTGATTTATATTCCTGTGAACTCATCCCCTCTGTGGATTGGCTGATTTATATTCCTGTGAACTAATCCCCTCTGTGGATTGGCTGATTTATATTCCTGTGAACTAATCCCCTCTGTGGATTGGCTGATTTATATTCCTGTTAACTAATCCCCTCTGTGGATTGGCTGATTTATATTCCTGTTAACTAATCCCCTCTGTGGATTGGCTGATTATATTCCTGTGAACTAATCCCCTCTGTGGATTGGCTGATTTATATTCCTGTGAACTAATCCCCTCTGTGGATTGGCTGATTTATATTCCTGTGAACTAATCCCCTCTGTGGATTGGCTGATTTATATTCCTGTGAACTCATCCCCTCTGTGGATTGGCTGATTTATATTCCTGTGAACTAATCCCCTCTGTGGATTGGCTGATTTATATTCCTGTGAACTAATCCCCTCTGTGGATTGGCTGATTTATATTCCTGTTAACTAATCCCCTCTGTGGATTGGCTGATTTATATTCCTGTTAACTAATCCCCTCTGTGGATTGGCTGATTTATATTCCTGTGAACTAATCCCCTCTGTGGATTGGCTGATTTATATTCCTGTTAACTAATCCCCTCTGTGGATTGGCTGATTTATATTCCTGTGAACTAATCCCCTCTGTGGATTGGCTGATTTATATTCCTGTGAACTAATCCCCTCTGTGGATTGGCTGATTTATATTCCTGTGAACTAATCCCCTCTGTGGATTGGCTGATTTATATTCCTGTGAACTAATCCCCTCTGTGGATTGGCTGATTTATATTCCTGTGAACTAATCCCCTCTGTGGATTGGCTGATTTATATTCCTGTGAACTAATCCCCTCTGTGGATTGGCTGATTTATATTCCTGTGAACTAATCCCCTCTGTGGATTGGCTGATTTATATTCCTGTGAACTAATCCTGTCTGTGGATTGGCTGATTTATATTCCTGTGAACTAATCCCCTCTGTGGATTGGCTGATTTATATTCCTGTGAACTAATCCCCTCTGTGGATTGGCTGATTTATATTCCTGTGAACTAATCCTGTCTGTGGATTGGCTGATTTATATTCCTGTGAACTAATCCCCTCTGTGGATTGGCTGATTATATTCCTGTGAACTAATCCCCTCTGTGGATTGGCTGATTATATTCCTGTGAACTAATCCCCTCTGTGGATTGGCTGATTTATATTCCTGTGAACTAATCCCCTCTGTGGATTGGCTGATTTATATTCCTGTGAACTAATCCCCTCTGTGGATTGGCTGATTTATATTCCTGTGAACTAATCCCCTCTGTGGATTGGCTGATTTATATTCCTGTGAACTAATCCCCTCTGTGGATTGGCTGATTTATATTCCTGTGAACTAATCCCCTCTGTGGATTGGCTGATTTATATTCCTGTGAACTCATCCCCTCTGTGGATTGGCTGATTATATTCCTGTGAACTAATCCCCTCTGTGGATTGGCTGATTTATATTCCTGTGAACTAATCCCCTCTGTGGATTGGCTGATTTATATTCCTGTGAACTAATCCCCTCTGTGGATTGGCTGATTTATATTCCTGTGAACTAATCCCCTCTGTGGATTGGCTGATTTATATTCCTGTGAACTAATCCCCTCTGTGGATTGGCTGATTATATTCCTGTGAACTAATCCCCTCTGTGGATTGGCTGATTTATATTCCTGTGAACTAATCCCCTCTGTGGATTGGCTGATTTATATTCATGTGAACTAATCCCCTCTGTGGATTGGCTGATTTATATTCATGTGAACTAATCCTGTCTGTGGATTGGCTGATTTATATTCCTGTGAACTAATCCCCTCTGTGGATTGGCTGATTTATATTCCTGTGAACTAATCCCCTCTGTGGATTGGCTGATTTATATTCATGTGAACTAATCCCCTCTGTGGATTGGCTGATTTATATTCCTGTGAACTAATCCCCTCTGTGGATTGGCTGATTTATATTCCTGTGAACTAATCCCCTCTGTGGATTGGCTGATTTATATTCCTGTGAACTAATCCCCTCTGTGGATTGGCTGATTTATATTCCTGTGAACTAATCCCCTCTGTGGATTGGCTGATTTATATTCCTGTGAACTAATCCCCTCTGTGGATTGGCTGATTTATATTCCTGTGAACTAATCCCCTCTGTGGATTGGCTGATTTATATTCCTGTGAACTAATCCCCTCTGTGGATTGGCTGATTTATATTCCTGTGAACTAATCCCCTCTGTGGATTGGCTGATTTATATTCATGTGAACTAATCCTGTCTGTGGATTGGCTGATTTATATTCCTGTGAACTAATCCCCTCTGTGGATTGGCTGATTATATTCCTGTAAACTAATCCCCTCTGTGGATTGGCTGATTTATATTCCTGTGAACTAATCCCCTCTGTGGATTGGCTGATTTATATTCCTGTGAACTAATCCTGTCTGTGGATTGGCTGATTTATATTCATGTGAACTAATCCCCTCTGTGGATTGGCTGATTATATTCCTGTAAACTAATCCCCTCTGTGGATTGGCTGATTATATTCCTGTGAACTCATCCCCTCTGTGGATTGGCTGATTATATTCCTGTGAACTCTGCCTCACCTGGGTCTGGGGTCTGTGTTGAATGAGACAGGTCTGGGGTCTGTGTTGAATGAGACAGGTCTGGGGTCTGTGCTGAATGAGACAGGTCTGGGGTCTGTGTTGAATGAGACAGGTCTGGGGTCTGTGCTGAATGAGACAGGTCTGGGGTCTGTGTTGAATGAGACAGGTCTGGGGTCTGTGCTGAATGAGACAGGTCTGGGGTCTGTGTTGAATGTTAATGAGACAGGTCTGGGGTCTGTGCTGAATCTTAATGAGACAGGTCTGGGGTCTGTGTTAATGAGACAGGTCTGGGGTCTGTGTTGAATGTTAATGAGACAGGTCTGGGGTCTGTGTTGAATGTTAATGAGACAGGTCTGGGGTCTGTGTTGAATGTTAATGAGACAGGTCTGGGGTCTGTGCTGAATGAGACAGGTCTGGGGTCTGTGTTAATGAGACAGGTCTGGGGTCTGTGTTGAATGAGACAGGTCTGGGGTCTGTGCTGAATGTTAATGAGACAGGTCTGGGGTCTGTGCTGAATGAGACAGGTCTGGGGTCTGTGCTGAATGAGACAGGTCTGGGGTCTGTGCTGAATGTTAATGAGACAGGTCTGGGGTCTGTGTTAATGAGACAGGTCTGGGGTCTGTGCTGAATGAGACAGGTCTGGGGTCTGTGCTGAATGAGACAGGTCTGGGGTCTGTGCTGAATGAGACAGGTCTGGGGTCTGTGCTGAATGAGACAGGTCTGGGGTCTGTGTTGAATGAGACAGGTCTGGGGTCTGTGTTGAATGTTAATGAGACACGTCTGGGGTCTGTGCTGAATGAGACAGGTCTGGGGTCTGTGCTGAATGAGACAGGTCTGGGGTCTGTGTTGAATGAGACAGGTCTGGGGTCTGTGTTGAATGTTAATGAGACACGTCTGGGGTCTGTGTTAATGAGACAGGTCTGGGGTCTGTGCTGAATGAGACAGGTCTGGTGTCTGTGCTGAATGAGACAGGTCTGGGGTCTGTGTTGAATGTAAATAAATATATTTATAATAAAATAATACAAATTAATAATGACAACAATCAGGATGTGCCAGTGGTGTTAATATAGATGGACAAACTCCATGCTTCTGTCTATGTATATTATATAGGGGTTTCATCAGCTGGGCGACAGCTCCTTAGTGCCCATTGGCTAGAAGAGTGGTCTAATATGGAAATCGATTTAACATCATTTTTGACCTAAATGTTATTTGGATAATTTCTGGAGATGGAAATTATATTTTAGATTGTGTCGTCATCAATGTTTATTTGGGTAGGAGCCCGGACTCCTTTATCAAGGGGACAGGAATTGGTTAAACTCTCAGTTTTAATACATGTACAGAATGATCCTCTTTCCCCAAAAGCATGATGGTCTTTCTGACTTGAAGAGGTTCACGTGGTGCCGGAATATCGATCTGTCAACCAGTTTGTCCTGGGATGATATTTAGTTGAGCTTTAAGGTGTATTGACACACCATCCAGATTAGTCATTAATCACTGCACCAGGCTCAAAGGGCTGATCAATGTTATTGTTTTTTTTACCCATCGACCAATAGGAGCCCTTCTTTGCGAGGCGTTGTAAAACCTCCCTGGTCTTTGTGGTTGAATCTGGTGTTTGAAATTCACTGCTGGACTGAGGGAGCTTAAAGATAATTGTATGTGTGGGAACACAGAGATGAGAGAGTCTTTCAAAACATCATGTTAAACACTATAGTTGAACACACAGTGAGTGCATGCAACAAATTATAGATTTATATATGGTTGTTATTACTGTATGTTTTGGGTGGGGGGGTGGGGGGCCTTAAGGGGGGGGGGGGGGTGTATTGTGTGTTGGCCTTAAGGGGGGGGGGGTGTATTGTGTGTTGACCTTAGGGGGGAGGGGTGGGGGGGTGTGTGTTGTGTGTTGGCCTTAAGGGGGGGGGGGGGGGGGGGGGTGTATTGTGTGTTGGCCTTAAGGGGGGGGTGTATTGTGTGTTGGCCTTAGGGGGGAGGGGTGGGGGGGGTGGGGGGGGTGTGTTGTGTGTTGGCCTTAGGGGGGAGGGGTGGGGGGGTGTGTTGTGTGTTGGCCTTAGGGGGGAGGGGTGGGGGGCCTTAAGGGGGGGAGGGGTGGGGTGTGTGTGTTGTGTGTTGGCCTTAAGGGGGGAGGGGTGGGGGGGTGTATTGTGTGTTGGCCTTAAGGGGGGAGGGGTGGGGGGGTGTGTTGTGTGTTGGCCTTAGGGGGGAGGGGTGGGGGGGTGTGTTGTGTGTTGGCCTTAGGGGGGAGGGGTGGGGGGCCTTAAGGGGGGGAGGGGTGGGGGGGGGGGTGTTGGCCTTAAGGGGGGGAGGGGTGTATTGTGTGTTGGCCTTAAGGGGGGGGGGGGGGGGGGGGGGGGTGTATTGTGTGTTGGCCTTAAGGGGGGAGGGGTGGGGGGGGGGTGTGTTGTGTGTTGGCCTTAAGGGGGGAGGGGTGGGGGGGTGTGTGTTGTGTGTTGGCCTTAGGGGGGAGGGGTGGGGGGGTGTGTGTTGTGTGTTGGCCTTAGGGGGGAGGGGTGGGGGTGTGTGTTGTGTGTTGGCCTTAGGGGGGAGGGGTGGGGGGCCTTAAGGGGGGGAAGGGTGGGGGGGGGTGTTGGCCTTAAGGGGGGAGGGGTGGGGTGGGGGTGTTGGCCTTAAGGGGGGAGGGGTGGGGGGCCTTAAGAAAAAAAAATCTCAATTGAATCCATGTAAAATTCAGTCTGTAACAGCGAACTGTGGAAAGGTCAGGGGTCGTGAATACTTCCTGAAGGCCTCTGTACTTTCTGCTGTTCTGTCTGTGTTCTTCTGAAATCTTTACCATCAACTTTCCTCCACAAAGAAAATGGCGGCTTGGAGTCGTGTTGAAAGGATTCACCACACACACCAGTCGACACGTTGGTGTCTGTTATTCACCAGTTGGTGTCTGTTATTCACCAGTTGGTGTCTGTTATTCACCAGTCGGTGTCTGTTATTCACCAGTTGGTGTCTGTTATTCACCAGTTGGTGTCTGTTATTCACCAGTCGGTGTCTGTTATTCACCAGTCGGTGTCTGTTATTCACCAGTTGGTGTCTGTTATTCACCAGTCGGTGTCTGTTATTCACCAGTCGGTGTCTGTTATTCACCAGTCGGTGTCTGTTATTCACCAGTTGGTGTCTGTTATTCACCAGTTGGTGTCTGTTATTCACCAGTTGGTGTCTGTTGTTCACCAGTCGGTGTCTGTTATTCACCAGTCGGTGTCTGTTATTCACCAGTCGGTGTCTGTTATTCACCAGTCGGTGTCTGTTATTCACCAGTTGGTGTCTGTTATTCACCAGTCGGTGTCTGTTATTCACCAGTTGGTGTCTGTTATTCACCAGTCGGTGTCTGTTATTCACCAGTTGGTGTCTGTTATTCACCAGTCGGTGTCTGTTATTCACCAGTCGGTGTCTGTTATTCACCAGTTGGTGTCTGTTATTCACCAGTTGGTGTCTGTTATTCACCAGTTGGTGTCTGTTATTCACCAGTTGGTGTCTGTTGTTCACC
>NC_048582.1:2093321-2128321 GCF_013265735.2 Oncorhynchus mykiss | reverse complement strand
GATCCAGCTCTCTAGTCTAGTATGGATCCAGCTCTCTAGTCTAGTATGGATCCAGCTCTCTAGTCTAGTATGGATCCAGTTCTCTAGTCTAGTATGGATCCAGCTCTCTAGTCTAGTCTGGATCCAGCTCTCTAGTCTAGTATGGATCCAGCTCTCTAGTCTAGTATGGATCCAGCTCTCTAGTCTAGTATGGATCCAGTTCTCTAGTCTAGTATGGATCCAGCTCTCTAGTCTAGTATGGATAGGTAGGTAGGGCTTGTGTCCCAAATGGAACCTGTCTGTTCTGTGTAGTGCACTCGATGAGACCAGATACAGTTATCATCTAGTCCAGTTGTTCCCAAGCTGGGGGTACTCGGATCCCTGGGGGTACTTGGTCTATCCTCAGGGGGTACCAGGATCCCTGGGGGTACTTGGTCTATCTACACGGGTACTAGGATCCCTGGGGGTACTTGGTCTATCTACACGGGTACCAGGATCCCTGGGGGTACTTGGTCTATCTACACGGGTACTAGGATCCCTAGGGGTACTTGGTCTATCTACACGGGTACTAGGATCCCTCGGGGTACTTGGTCTATCAATAGGGGGTACTAGGATCCCTGGGGGTACCTGGCCTATCCTCAGGGGGTACTAGGATCCCTGGGGGTACCTGGCCTATCCTCAGGGGGTTCTAGGATCCCTGGGGGTACTTGGTCTATCCTCAGGGGGTACTTGAAGACTCATGAGACCGTAGGGTTCCTGGTAAAATCCACATGAGGGGGAACATCAGGGGTACTCTGGGCAGAGCAGAATTCAGTTGGTGGTACAGTAGCCTCTGGTCTCGTCCATCCAGTGACCAATAGATGAGTTTTAAAACGACCACTTTGGATAAAAATTGGTTTATTTATTAATGAGCTGTTTTTCCTTCTCCCCCCAGCTGGGTGCAGAGCTTTGGCCACGAGGGTCTGGGACTGCTGCTAGACATTCTGGAGAAGCTGCTTCACAAGAAACAGTAAGGACACACACACCGTATGCTCACACACACACACACACACACACACACACACACACACACACACACACACACACACACACACACACACACACACGGGCGGATGAACACGCAAACACACTGACTGCATTTACTCAATGTAGAAACATCACATGTTCAATATAAATGTTCATCTCATCTCTACTCCATTTCTCTCTCTACCTCTCTCCGCCTCCCTCTACCACCCTCTACCTCTCTCTACCTCTCTCCGCCTCCCTCTACCACCCTCTACCTCTCTCTACCTCTCTCTCTCTACCTCTCTCTACCTCTCTCCGCCTCCCTCTACCTCCCGCTACCTCTCTCTACCTCCCTCTCTCTCCCTCTACCTCTCTCTCTCTCCACCTCTCTCTACCTCCCTCTCTCTCTACCTCTCTCTACCTCTCCCTCCCTCTCTCTCCCTCTACCTCTCTCTCTCTCCACCTCTCTCTACCTCCCTCTCTCTCTACCTCTCTCTACCTCTCCCTCCCTCTCTCTCCCACGCACTCTCTCTCCCGCTTTCGTGCTCTCTCCTGCGCCCTTCCTCTCTCTCCTGCGCCCTTCCTCTCTCTCCTGCGCCCTCCTTCTACCTCTCTCCCTCTACCTCCCTCTACCTCTCTCTCCCTCTACCTCTCTCTCCCTCTACATCTCTCTACCTCTCTCTACCTCTCTCTACCTCCCTCTACCTCTCTCTACCTCCCTCTACCTCCCTCTACCTCCCTCTACCTCCCTCTACCTCCCTCTACCTCTCTCTACCTCTCTCTACCTCTCTCTACCTCCCTCTACCTCTCTCCGCCTCCCTCTACCTCCCTCTACCTCCCTCTACCTCTCTCTACCTCCCTCTACCTCTCTCTACCTCCCTCTACCTCCCTCTACCTCTCTCTACCTCTCTCTACCTCTCTCTACCTCTCTCTACCTCTCTCTACCTCCCCGTACCTCTCTCCACCTCCCCCTACCTCTCTCTACCTCTACCTCTTACCTCTTCTCTGTCTCTCTCTCTACTCTCAATTCAATTCAAGGGGCTTTATTGGCATGGGAAACGTGTTAACATTGCCAAAGCAAGTGCTGACTCTCTGTCTGTTGTCTCTGTAGCCAGGATAAAATGACAAGAAGCTACTCTCTCTGTCTGTTGTCTCTGTAGCCAGGATAAACCTGACAAGAAGCTACTCTCTCTGTCTGTTGTCTCTGTAACCAGGATAAACCTGACAAGAAGCTACTCTCTCTGTCTGTTGTCTCTGTAGCCAGGATAAACCTGACAAGAAGCTACTCTCTCTCTGTTGTCTCTGTAGCCAGGACAAACCTGACAAGAAGAGCCAGCATAAAGTCATCCAGTGCCTCAAAGCCTTCATGAACAACAAGGTAATGTAGCCAATCCTTCATGAACAACGAGGTAATGTAGCCAATCCTTCATGAACAACAAGTTAATGTAGCTAATCCTTCATGGACAACAAGGTAATGTAGCTAATCCTTCATGGACAACAAGGTAATGTAGCCAATCCTTCATGAACAATGAGGTAATGTAGCTAATCCTTCATGAACAATGAGGTAATGTAGCCAATCCTTCATGAACAACAAGGTAATGTAGCTAATCCTTCATGAACAATGAGGTAATGTAGCCAATCCTTCATGAACAACAAGGTAATTTAGCCAATCCTTCATGAACAACAAGGTAATGTAGCTAATCCTTCATGAACAACAAGGTAATGTAGCCAATCCTTCATGAACAACGAGGTAATGTAGCTAATCCTTCATGAACAACAAGGTAATGTAGCCAATCCTTCATGAACAACAAGGTAATGTAGCCAATCCTTCATGATCAACAAGGTAATGTAGCTAATCCTTCATGAACAACAAGGTAATGTAGCCAATCCTTCATAAACAACAAGGTAATGTAGCTAATCCTTCATGAACAACAAGGTAATGTCTGGGAGAGGAGGAATGTGTCCCACTGCTGAATTGGTTCTGGTACTTCCTGTCCCTTCTGAGAGAGGAGGAATGTGTCCCACTGCTGAATTGGTTCTGGTACTTCCTGTCCCTTCTGGGAGAGGAGGAATGTGTCCCACTGCTGAGTTGGTTCTGGTACTTCCTGTCCCTTCTGGGAGAGGAGGAATGTGTCCCACTGCTGAGTTGGTTCTGGTACTTCCTGTCCCTTCTGGGAGAGGAGGAATGTGTCCCACTGCTGAGTTGGTTCTGGTACTTCCTGTCCCTTCTGGGAGAGGAGGAATGTGTCCCACTGCTGAGTTGGTTCTGGTACTTCCTGTCCCTTCTGGGAGAGGGGAAATGTGTCCCACTGCTGAATTGGTTCTGGTACTTCCTGTCCCTTCTGGGAGAGGGGAAATGTGTCCAACTGCTGAATTGGTTCTGGTACTTCCTGTCCCTTCTGGGAGAGGAGAAATGTGTCCCACTGCTGAATTGGTTCTGGTACTTCCTGTCCCTTCTGGGAGAGGGGAAATGTGTCCAACTGCTGAATTGGTTCTGGTACTTCCTGTCCCTTCTGGGAGAGGGGAAATGTGTCCCACTGCTGAATTGGTTCTGGTACTTCCTGTCCCTTCTGGGAGAGGAGAAATGTGTCCCACTGCTGAATTGGTTCTGGTACTTCCTGTCCCTTCTGGGAGAGGAGAAATGTGTCCCACTGCTGAGTTGGTTCTGGTACTTCCTGTCCCTTTTGGGAGAGGGGAAATGTGTCCCACTGCTGAATTGTTTCTGGTACTTCCTGTCCCTTCTGGGAGAGGAGGAACGTGTCGGTGAACATTTCTAGGTAAACGTTGGCACATTTATTTAACATGAAATACAGGAAGTGTTTTTACGTAAGTGTTCACACCCCTGAGTCGATACGTTGTGGAAACACATTCGGCAGCCATTTGCCTCTTTCTGGGTCACGTCTTGGAGATGTTTTTCACACCTGGTGAATGCAACGTTCTTCCAGCTCTGTCAAATGGGCGCTTGTTCATCGCTAGGCAACCGTCTTCAGGTTTGGCCACAGATTTTCAAGTAGATTCACAGTGGGTTCAGAAAGTATTCAGACCCTCTTGATTTTTTTCCACATTTTGTTACGTTACAGCCTCATTCTAAAATGGGTTAAATAGATTTTTTCCCCTCATCAATCTACACAAAATTCCTCATAATGAATGTAAAAATAGGTTTTTAGAGTTGTTTTGCTAATTTATTAAGAATTTAATACAAAATATCACATTTGCATAAGTATTCAGACCCTTTACGTTCAGAGACTTGTCCCGATGCCACTCCTGCGTTGTCTTGGCTGTGTGCTTAGGGTCGTTGTCCTGTTGGAAGGTGAACCTTCACCCCAGTCTGAGGGCTCTGGAGCAGGTTTTCATTAAGGATCTCTCTGTTCTTTGCTCCGTTCATCTTTACCTCCATCATGACTAGTCTCCCAGTTCCCCACAGCATGATGCTGCCACCACCATGCTTCACCGTAGGGATGGTGCCAGGTTTCCTCCATCATGACCAGTCTCCCAGTCCTTCACAGAATGATGCTGCCACCACCATGCTTCACGACAAAAGGCCAACCTGGACGAGAGTCATGACGACCAAAAGGTCAACCTGGACGAGAGTCATGACGACCAAAAGGTCAACCTGGACGAGAGTCATGACGACCAAAAGGTCAACCTGGACGAGAGTCATGACGACCAAAAGGTCAACCTGGACGAGAGTCATGGCGACCAAAAGGTCAACCTGGACGAGAGTCATGACGACCAAAAGGTCAACCTGGACGAGAGTCATGACGACCAAAAGGTCAACCTGGACGACAGTCATGACGACCAAAAGGTCAACCTGGACGAGAGTCATGACGACCAAAAGGCCAACCTGGACGAGAGTCATGACGACCAAAAGGTCAACCTGGACGAGAGTCATGACGACCAAAAGGTCAACCTGGACGAGAGTCATGACGACCAAAAGGTCAACCTGGACGAGAGTCATGACGACCAAAAGGTCAACCTGGACGAGAGTCATGACGACCAAAAGGTCAACCTGGACGAGAGTCATGACGACCAAAAGGTCAACCTGGACGAGAGTCATGACGACCAAAAGGTCAACCTGGACGAGAGTCACAACGACCTGGACGAGAGTCATGATGACAACCTGGACGAGCGTCACGACAGCGACCTGGACGAGAGTCATGACAAAAGGTCAACCTGGACGAGGGTCATGATGACAACCTGGACGAGAGTCGTGACGACAACCTGGACGAGAGTCATGACGACAACCTGGACGAGAGTCATGACGACAACATGGACGAGAGTCATGATGACCAAAAGGTCAACCTGGACGAGAGTCATGACGACCAAAAGGTCAACCTGGACGAGAGTCATGACGACCAAAAGGTCAACCTGGACGAGAGTCATGATGATAACCTGGACGAGAGTCATGATGACAACCTGGACGAGAGTCATGACGACAACCTGGACGAGAGTCATGACGACAACCTGGACGAGAGTCATGACGACGACCTGGACGAGAGTCATGATGACGACCTGGACGAGAGTCATGATGACGACCTGGACGAGAGTCATGACGACCAAAAGGTCAACCTGGACGAGAGTCATGATGACAACCTGGACGAGAGTCATGATGACGACCTGGACGAGAGTCATGATGACCAAAAGGTCAACCTGGTCTAGAGTCATGATGACGACCTGGACGAGAGTCATGACGACCAAAAGGTCAACCTGGACGAGAGTCATGATGACAACCTGGACGAGAGTCATGACGACCAAAAGGTCAACCTGGACGAGAGTCATGATGACGACCTGGACGAGAGTCATGACGACCAAAAGGTCAACCTGGACGAGAGTCATGACGACGACCTGGACGAGAGTCATGACGACGACCTGGACGAGAGTCATGACGACGACCTGGACGAGAGTCATGACGACGACCTGGACGAGAGTCATGACGACGACCTGGACGAGAGTCATGATGACCAAAAGATCAACCTGGACTAGAGTCATGATGACGACCTGGACGAGAGTCATGACGACCAAAAGGTCAACCTGGACGAGAGTCATGATGACAACCTGGACGAGAGTCATGACGACCAAAAGGTCAACCTGGACGAGAGTCATGATGATAACCTGGACGAGAGTCATGATGACAACCTGGACGAGAGTCATGACGACGACCTGGACGAGAGTCATGACGACGACCTGGACGAGAGTCATGATGACGACCTGGACGAGAGTCATGATGACGACCTGGACGAGAGTCATGATGACGACCTGGACGAGAGTCATGACGACGACCTGGACGAGAGTCATGACGACGACCTGGACGAGAGTCATGACGACGACCTGGACGAGAGTCATGACGACAAAAGGTCAACCTGGACGAGAGTCATGATGACGACCTGGACGAGAGTCATGATGACGACCTGGACGAGAGTCATGATGACGACCTGGACGAGAGTCATGATGACGACCTGGACGAGAGTCATGACGACAACCTGGACCAGAGTCATGACGACAACCTGGACGAGAGTCATGACGACGACCTGGACGAGAGTCATGACGACAAAAGGTCAACCTGGACGAGAGTCATGACGACAAAAGGTCAACCTGGACGAGAGTCATGACGACGACCTGGACGAGAGTCATGACGACGACCTGGACGAGAGTCATGACGACAACCTGGACGAGAGTCATGACGACGACCTGGACGAGAGTCATGACGACAACCTGGACGAGAGTCATGACGACGACCTGGACGAGAGTCATGACGACAAAAGGTCAACCTGGACGAGAGTCATGACGACAAAAGGTCAACCTGGACGAGAGTCATGACGACGACCTGGACGAGAGTCATGACGACGACCTGGACGAGAGTCATGACGACAACCTGGACGAGAGTCATGACGACGACCTGGACGAGAGTCATGACGACAAAAGGTCAACCTGGACGAGAGTCATGACGACAAAAGGTCAACCTGGACGAGAGTCATGACGACGACCTGGACGACAAACGACAACCTGCGTATTTTATTCCTCTTGTTTAACTATTGTAATTGTATTTTATATATTTTTAACTCTATCGTTGGGAAGATGCTCGTCAGAAAGTATTTCGCGGTAAAGTCCAGACCCGTTGTCTTTTAGCCCATGTGACAGATGAAACTGGATCTGATTTGATTTATTGGAAACGTGTGTAGCCTGAATGTCTTGACTTTAAATGATCATAAATGCCGTTTTGGGATGCAGCCCGACCTCATCCTCTCGGAGAGGAGGTGCCGTTGTGTGGAGCTGAAGCCCAGCCTCTCGGAGAGGAGGTGTCGTTGTGTGGAGCTGAAGCCCAGTGGAGCTCGTCTGGCACACCACTCCTCTCCTCTCGTTGTAAGGTCTTGTGTAATCCTGTTTCCACAACAGGTGCAGAGCGCCTCTTTTACCCACCGGCACTGACTCACAGACCTTGCCCTCGCCTCCTGCTGCATCTTGGGATACGTCTCGCCCACAGCGCCTGCGGAGGCTGCCAGACAGGTGTTCCAAACCAGCTGTCAGTGCCTTTCCCCCTCCCTCCCTCTCTCTTCCTCCTTCCCTCTCTTCCTCCTTCTCCTCCTCCCTCTCTCCCTCTTCCTCCTTCCCTCCCTCTTCCTCCTTCCATCTCTCCCCTCCTCCTTCCTTCCCTCCCTCTCTTCTTCCCTCCCTCTCTTCTTCCCTCCCTCTCTTCCTCCCTCCCTCTCTCTTCCTCCTTCCCTCTCTTCCTCCTTCTCCTCCTCCCTCTCTCCCTCTTCCTCCCTCCCTCCCTCCTCCTCCTTCCCTCCCTCCCTTTTCCTCCATCCCTCCCTCTCTTCCTCCCTCCCTCTCTTCCTCCTTCCCTCCCTCTTTCTCCTTTCCTCCCTCCCTCTTCCTCCTTCCCTCCCCTCCTCCTATCTCTCCCCTCCTCCTTCCCTCCCTCTCTTCCTCCTTCCTCCCTCCCTCTCTTCCTCCTTCCCTCCCTCCCTTTTCCTCCATCCCTCCCTCTCTTCCTCCCTCCCTCTCTTCCTCCTTCCCTCCCTCTTTCTCCTTTCCTCCCTCCCTCCCTCTTCCTCCCTCCCTCCCTCTTCCTCCTTCCCTCCCCTCCTCCTTCTATCTCTCCCCTCCTCCTTCCCTCCCTCTCTTCTTCCCTCCCTCTCTTCCTCCTTCCTCCCTCCCTCTCTTCCTCCTTCCCTCCCTCTTCCTCCTTCCCTCTCTTCCTCCTTCCCTCTCTTCCTCCTTCCCTCCCTCTCTTCCTCCTTCCCTCCCTCTTCCTCCTTCCCTCCCTCTTCCTCCTTCCATCTCTCCCCTCCTCCTTCCTTCCCTCCCTCTCTTCCTCCCTCCCTCTCTTCCTCCCTCCCTCTCTTCCTGCTTCCTCTCTTCCTCCTTCCCTCCCTCAGCTTCTTGATATGCCACACTTGTCAGGTGGATGGATTATCTTGGCTAAGGAGAAATGCTCACTAACAGGAACATTTCTGGGATATTTTATTTCAGCTCGTGAAACATGGGACTGACTCTTTACAGGTTGCGTTTATATATTTTTTCAGTGCTTATGGAACAAGCCATTTTGAATCAACAGGCCGGGCTGGTGTCAGCAACTGGCCAGACGCGAGTATCACCTGTGTTCCACTACATTCTCTTTCTCGCTAAATGAAATGAGGAGGAACATGTGTTTACCTTCTTTCCTCCCCTCCCTTCTCTCCTTCCCTTCATCCCTTCTCTCCTTCCCTCCCTTCTCTCCTTCCCTTCATCCCTTCTCTCCTCCCCTCCATTCTCTCCTTCCCTTCATCCCTTCTCTCCTTCCCTTCATCCCTTCTCTCTTCCCCTCCCTTCTCTCTTCCCCTCCCTTCTCTCCTTCCCTTCATCCCTTCTCTCCTCCCCTCCCTTCTCTTCTTCCCTTCATCCCTCCCTTCTCTCCTTCCCTCCCTTCTCTCATTCCCTCCCTTCTCTCCTTTCCTTCATCCCTTCTCTCCTTCCTTTCATCCCTTCTCTCCTTCCCTTCATCCCTTCTCTCCTTCCCTTCATCCCTTCTCTCCTTCCCTTCATCCTTTCTCTCCTTCCCTTCATCCCTTCTCTCCTCCCTTCATCCCTTCTCTCCTCCCCTCCCTTCTCTCCTTCCCTTCATCCCTTCTCTCCTTCCCTTCATCCCTTCTCTCTTCCCCTCCCTTCTCTCCTTCCCTTCATCCCTTCTCCACCCCTCCCTTCTCTTCTTCCCTTCATCCCTCCCTTCTCTCCTTTCCTCCCTTCTCTCCTCCCCTCCCTTCTCTTCTTCCCTTCATCCCTCCCTTCTCTCCTTCCCTCCCTTCTCTCATTCCCTCCCTTCTCTCCTTTCCTTCATCCCTTCTCTCCTTCCTTTCATCCCTTCTCTCCTTCCCTTCATCCCTTCTCTCCTTCCCTTCATCCCTTCTCTCCTTCCCTTCATCCCTTCTCTCGTCCCCTCCCTTCTCTCCTCCCCTCCCTTCTCTCCTTCCCTCCTCCCCTCCCTTCTCTCCTCCCCTCCCTTCTCTCCTTCCCTTCATCCCTCCCTTCTCTCCTTCTCTCACTTCTCTTCTTCCCTTCATCTCTCCCTTCTCTCCTCACCTCCCTTCTCTCCAGCTGTGCTGCCCAGACCAAACACACTGTTACTGCAGCAACGTTTCTCTCCTCTCCTCTCCTCTCCTCTCCTCTCCTCTCCTCTCCTCTCCTCTCCTCTCCTCTCCTCTCCTCTCCTCTCCTCTCCTCTCCTCTCCTCTCCTCCTCTTCCAGACCAAACACACTGTTACTGCAGCTAACGTTTTTAATTGTCTTCTTTATCAACAACAACAAAAGGAAGTCTGGCAACAAAAGGAAGTCTGGCAACACAATTCGATCCACATTCTTTAAGATGGGCTTTTAATTAATCATTGTGGGCAAATTAAGACTTCCTGAAATAATAAAGCCTTGTAAAAACACTTCACATTTACGAATATGCTAATTTGAAACCAACTTGAAATTAGATTTTTTGATATGTTGTGTTTGTCTTGAATCCTCGGGAGTATTGTGAGAGTAGGAGAGTCGAGTGTCTGGGCCCTGGCAGGACCGGCGCCGTTCCTCACAGCATATGGTCATACTAGTTAATAAACGCTTCTCACTTAAAGATGGTGTGGATTCACAGCTGTCATTACCCCCCCCCCCCCACACACACACACACACACACACACACACACACACCAATCCTCAGTGTTCCTCAAGCTCATTCCTAACACGCAGCCTGCCGATCAGACTGACACCTCTAACTGTGAAGGGCAGGGAACACGCAGCCTGCCGATCAGACTGACACCTCTAACTGTGAAGGGCAGGGAACACGCAGCCTGCCGATCAGACTGACACCTCTAACTGTGAAGGGCAGGGAACACGCAGCCTGCCGATCAGACTGACACCTCTAACTGTGAAGAGCAGGGAACAACGCAGCCTGCCGATCAGACTGACACCTCTAAACACGATACATATTCAATGTGTTGACCTTTACTGTTGAGGAATAACATGGGACGATACAATATACACACGATTGTTACAAAATCAGTTACAACACACACACACACACACACACACACACACACACACACACACACACACACACACACACAGAGACACACACACACACACACACACACACACACACACACACAATAACAAAAGGTGTTGTTAATTATGTTCTGTTTCTCTGTGTTAATGATGTCTTCATAGACAGCTTCTGTTGTTGTGTTGGGATGTTATAACCGGTCTGACTGTTCTCCAGGCTATGAGACAACATCAGGAGAGAGAAACACTCGTCCTCGTGTTGTCTGACTGTTCTCCAGGCTATGAGACAACATCAGGAGAGAGAAACACTCGTTCTCGTGTTGTTACCCTGTTCTCCAGGCTATGAGATGTCATCAGGAGAGAGAAACACTCGTTCTCGTGTTGTTACCCTGTTCTCCAGGCTATGAGACGTCATCAGGAGAGAGAAACACTCGTCCTCGTGTTGTTACCCTGTTCTCCAGGCTATGAGACGTCATCAGGAGAGAGAAACACTCGTCCTCGTGTTGTTACCCTGTTCTCCAGGCTATGAGACGTCATCAGGAGAGAGAAACACTCGTTGTCGTGTTGTCTGACTGTTCTCCAGGCTATGAGACGACATCAGGAGAGAGAAACACTCGTTCTCGTGTTGTTACCCTGTTCTCCAGGCTATGAGACGTCATCAGGAGAGAGAAACACTCGTCCTCGTGTTGTTACCCTGTTCTCCAGGCTATGAGACGACATCAGGAGAGAGAAACACTCGTTGTCGTGTTGTCTGACTGTTCTCCAGGCTATGAGACGACATCAGGCGAGAGAAACACTCGTCCTCGTGTTGTTACCCTGTTCTCCAGGCTATGAGACGTCATCAGGAGAGAGAAACAGTCGTTCTCGTGTTGTCTGACTGTTCAATATCATTGTGGGGCCTGGTTTGCCTTTTTACCCAGATACCACTGGGAAATAATTAACTTCTTATCTCGGAAACCGTTTCAAGGGTTGTTTTCTTTGTGAAATACCTTTAATGCCCCGTACAGTAGACCTGTGTGGGTGGCGATGTCTTGACATTCCAGTTTTAATGATGGCTGTGTTATCTGCTGTGTTAAACCCCGTACAGTAGACCTGTGTGGGTGGCGATGTCTTGACATTCCAGTTTTAATGATGGCTGTGTTATCTGCTGTGTTAAACCCCGTACAGTAGACCTGTGTGGGTGGCGATGTCTTTACATTCCAGTTTTAATGATGGCTGTGTTATCTGCTGTGTTAAACCCCGTACAGTAGACCTGTGTGGGTGGCGATGTCTTGACATTCCAGTTTTAATGATGGCTGTGTTATCTGCTGTGTTAAACCCCGTACAGTAGACCTGTGTGGGTGGCGATGTCTTGACATTCCAGTTTTAATGATGGCTGTGTTATCTGCTGTGTTAAACCCCGTACAGTAGACCTGTGTGGGTGGCGATGTCTTGACATTCCAGTTTTAATGATGGCTGTGTTATCTGCTGTGTTAAACCCTGTACAGTAGACCTGTGTGGGGGGCGATGTCTTGACATTCCAGTTTTAATGATGGCTGTGTTATCTGCTGTGTTAAACCCCGTACAGTAGACCTGTGTGGGTGGCGATGTCTTGACATTCCAGTTTTAATGATGGCTGTGTTATCTGCTGTGTTAAACCCCGTACAGTAGACCTGTGTGGGTGGCGATGTCTTGACATTCCAGTTTTAATGATGGCTGTGTTATCTGCTGTGTTAAACCCCGTACAGTAGACCTGTGTGGGTGGCGATGTCTTGACATTCCAGTTTTAATGATGGCTGTGTTATCTGCTGTGTTAAACCCCGTACAGTAGACCTGTGTGGGTGGCGATGTCTTGACATTCCAGTTTTAATGATGGCTGTGTTATCTGCTGTGTTAAACCCCGTACAGTAGACCTGTGTGGGTGGCGATGTCTTGACATTCCAGTTTTAATGATGGCTGTGTTATCTGCTGTGTTAAACCCCGTACAGTAGACCTGTGTGGGTGGCGATGTCTTGACATTCCAGTTTTAATGATGGCTGTGTTATCTGCTGTGTTAAACCCTGTACAGTAGACCTGTGTGGGTGGCGATGTCTTTACATTCCAGTTTTAATGATGGCTGTGTTATCTGCTGTGTTAAACCCCGTACAGTAGACCTGTGTGGGTGGCAATGTCTTTACATTCCAGTTTTAATGATGGCTGTGTTATCTGCTGTGTTAAACCCCGTACAGTAGACCTGTGTGGGTGGCGATGTCTTTACATTCCAGTTTTAATGATGGCTGTGTTATCTGCTGTGTTAAACCCCGTACAGTAGACCTGTGTGGGTGGCGATGTCTTTACATTCCAGTTTTAATGATGGCTGTGTTATCTGCTGTGTTAAACCCCGTACAGTAGACCTGTGTGGGTGGCGATGTCTTTACATTCCAGTTTTAATGATGGCTGTGTTATCTGCTGTGTTAAACCCCGTACAGTAGACCTGTGTGGGTGGCGATGTCTTGACATTCCAGTTTTAATGATGGCTGTGTTATCTGCTGTGTTAAACCCCGTACAGTAGACCTGTGTGGGTGGCGATGTCTTGACATTCCAGTTTTAATGATGGCTGTGTTATCTGCTGTGTTAAACCCCTTACAGTAGACCTGTGTGGGTGGCGATGTCTTTACATTCCAGTTTTAATGATGGCTGTGTTATCTGCTGTGTTAAACCCCGTACAGTAGACCTGTGTGGGTGGCGATGTCTTTACATTCCAGTTTTAATGATGGCTGTGTTATCTGCTGTGTTAAACCCCGTACAGTAGACCTGTGTGGGTGGCGATGTCTTTACATTCCAGTTTTAATGATGGCTGTGTTATCTGCTGTGTTAAACCCCGTACAGTAGACCTGTGTGGGTGGCGATGTCTTGACATTCCAGTTTTAATGATGGCTGTGATTTCTGCTGTGTTAAACCCCGTACAGTAGACCTGTGTGGGTGGGCGATGTCTTTACATTCCAGTTTTAATGATGGCTGTGTTATCTGCTGTGTTAAACCCCGTACAGTAGACCTGTGTGGGTGGCAATGTCTTTACATTCCAGTTTTAATGATGGCTGTGTTATCTGCTGTGTTAAACCCCGTACAGTAGACCTGTGTGGGTGGCGATGTCTTTACATTCCAGTTTTAATGATGGCTGTGTTATCTGCTGTGTTAAACCCCGTACAGTAGACCTGTGTGGGTGGCGATGTCTTTACATTCCAGTTTTAATGATGGCTGTGTTATCTGCTGTGTTAAACCCCGTACAGTAGACCTGTGTGGGTGGCGATGTCTTTACATTCCAGTTTTAATGATGGCTGTGTTATCTGCTGTGTTAAACCCCGTACAGTAGACATGTGTGGGTGGCGATGTCTTGACATTCCAGTTTTAATGATGGCTGTGTTATCTGCTGTGTTAAACCCCGTACAGTAGACCTGTGTGGGTGGCGATGTCTTTACATTCCAGTTTTAATGATGGCTGTGTTATCTGCTGTGTTAAACCCCGTACAGTAGACCTGTGTGGGTGGCGATGTCTTGACATTCCAGTTTTAATGATGGCTGTGTTATCTGCTGTGTTAAACCCCTTACAGTAGACCTGTGTGGGTGGCGATGTCTTTACATTCCAGTTTTAATGATGGCTGTGTTATCTGCTGTGTTAAACCCCGTACAGTAGACCTGTGTGGGTGGCAATGTCTTTACATTCCAGTTTTAATGATGGCTGTGTTATCTGCTGTGTTAAACCCCGTACAGTAGACCTGTGTGGGTGGCGATGTCTTTACATTCCAGTTTTAATGATGGCTGTGTTATCTGCTGTGTTAAACCCCGTACAGTAGACCTGTGTGGGTGGCGATGTCTTTACATTCCAGTTTTAATGATGGCTGTGTTATCTGCTGTGTTAAACCCCGTACAGTAGACCTGTGTGGGTGGCGATGTCTTTACATTCCAGTTTTAATGATGGCTGTGTTATCTGCTGTGTTAAACCCCGTACAGTAGACCTGTGTGGGTGGCGATGTCTTGACATTCCAGTTTTAATGATGGCTGTGTTATCTGCTGTGTTAAACCCCGTACAGTAGACCTGTGTGGGTGGGCGATGTCTTTACATTCCAGTTTTAATGATGGCTGTGTTATCTGCTGTGTTAAACCCCGTACAGTAGACCTGTGTGGGTGGCGATGTCTTGACATTCCAGTTTTAATGATGGCTGTGTTATCTGCTGTGTTAAACCCCGTACAGTAGACCTGTGTGGGTGGCGATGTCTTTACATTCCAGTTTTAATGATGGCTGTGTTATCTGCTGTGTTAAACCCCGTACAGTAGACCTGTGTGGGTGGCGATGTCTTTACATTCCAGTTTTAATGATGGCTGTGTTATCTGCTGTGTTAAACCCCGTACAGTAGACCTGTGTGGGTGGCGATGTCTTGACATTCCAGTTTTAATGATGGCTGTGTTATCTGCTGTGTTAAACCCCGTACAGTAGACCTGTGTGGGTGGGCGATGTCTTTACATTCCAGTTTTAATGATGGCTGTGTTATCTGCTGTGTTAAACCCCGTACAGTAGACCTGTGTGGGTGGCGATGTCTTGACATTCCAGTTTTAATGATGGCTGTGTTATCTGCTGTGTTAAACCCCGTACAGTAGACCTGTGTGGGTGGCGATGTCTTGACATTCCAGTTTTAATGATGGCTGTGTTATCTGCTGTGTTAAACCCCGTACAGTAGACCTGTGTGGGTGGCGATGTCTTGACATTCCAGTTTTAATGATGGCTGTGTTATCTGCTGTGTTAAACCCCGTACAGTAGACCTGTGTGGGTGGCGATGTCTTGACATTCCAGTTTTAATGATGGCTGTGTTATCTGCTGTGTTAAACCCCGTACAGTAGACCTGTGTGGGTGGGTGATGTCTTGACATTCCAGTTTTAATGATGGCTGTGTTATCTGCTGTGTTAAACCCCGTACAGTAGACCTGTGTGGGTGGGCGATGTCTTGACATTCCAGTTTTAATGATGGCTGTGTTAAACCCCGTACAGTAGACCTGTGTGTGTGGCGATGTCTTGACATTCCAGTTTTAATGATGGCTGTGTTATCTGCTGTGTTAAACCCCGTACAGTAGACCTGTGTGGGTGGCGATGTCTTTACATTCCAGTTTTAATGATGGCTGTGTTATCTGCTGTGTTAAACCCCGTACAGTAGACCTGTGTGGGTGGCGATGTCTTGACATTCCAGTTTTAATGATGGCTGTGTTATCTGCTGTGTTAAACCCCATACAGTAGACCTGTGTGGGTGGGCGATGTCTTGACATTCCAGTTTTAATGATGGCTGTGTTATCTGCTGTGTTAAACCCCGTACAGTAGACCTGTGTGGGTGGCAATGTCTTTACATTCCAGTTTTAATGATGGCTGTGTTATCTGCTGTGTTAAACCCCGTACAGTAGACCTGTGTGGGTGGCGATGTCTTGACATTCCAGTTTTAGTGATGGCTGTGTTATCTGCTGTGTTAAACCCCGTACAGTAGACCTGTGTGGGTGGGCGATGTCTTTACATTCCAGTTTTAATGATGGCTGTGTTATCTGCTGTGTTAAACCCCGTACAGTAGACCTGTGTGTGTGGCGATGTCTTGACATTCCAGTTTTAATGATGGCTGTGTTATCTGCTGTGTTAAACCCCGTACAGTAGACCTGTGTGGGTGGGCGATGTCTTGACATTCCAGTTTTAATGATGGCTGTGTTATCTGCTGTGTTAAACCCCGTACAGTAGACCTGTGTGGGTGGCGATGTCTTGACATTCCAGTTTTAATGATGGCTGTGTTATCTGCTGTGTTAAACCCCGTACAGTAGACCTGTGTGGGTGGCGATGTCTTGACATTCCAGTTTTAATGATGGCTGTGTTATCTGCTGTGTTAAACCCCTTACAGTAGACCTGTGTGGGTGGCGATGTCTTTACATTCCAGTTTTAATGATGGCTGTGTTATCTGCTGTGTTAAACCCCGTACAGTAGACCTGTGTGGGTGGCGATGTCTTTACATTCCAGTTTTAATGATGGCTGTGTTATCTGCTGTGTTAAACCCCGTACAGTAGACCTGTGTGGGTGGCGATGTCTTTACATTCCAGTTTTAATGATGGCTGTGTTATCTGCTGTGTTAAACCCCGTACAGTAGACCTGTGTGGGTGGCGATGTCTTGACATTCCAGTTTTAATGATGGCTGTGATTTCTGCTGTGTTAAACCCCGTACAGTAGACCTGTGTGGGTGGCGATGTCTTTACATTCCAGTTTTAATGATGGCTGTGTTATCTGCTGTGTTAAACCCCGTACAGTAGACCTGTGTGGGTGGCAATGTCTTTACATTCCAGTTTTAATGATGGCTGTGTTATCTGCTGTGTTAAACCCCGTACAGTAGACCTGTGTGGGTGGCGATGTCTTTACATTCCAGTTTTAATGATGGCTGTGTTATCTGCTGTGTTAAACCCCGTACAGTAGACCTGTGTGGGTGGCGATGTCTTTACATTCCAGTTTTAATGATGGCTGTGTTATCTGCTGTGTTAAACCCCGTACAGTAGACCTGTGTGGGTGGCGATGTCTTTACATTCCAGTTTTAATGATGGCTGTGTTATCTGCTGTGTTAAACCCCGTACAGTAGACCTGTGTGGGTGGCGATGTCTTGACATTCCAGTTTTAATGATGGCTGTGTTATCTGCTGTGTTAAACCCCGTACAGTAGACCTGTGTGGGTGGCGATGTCTTTACATTCCAGTTTTAATGATGGCTGTGTTATCTGCTGTGTTAAACCCCGTACAGTAGACCTGTGTGGGTGGCGATGTCTTGACATTCCAGTTTTAATGATGGCTGTGTTATCTGCTGTGTTAAACCCCGTACAGTAGACCTGTGTGGGTGGCGATGTCTTTACATTCCAGTTTTAATGATGGCTGTGTTATCTGCTGTGTTAAACCCCGTACAGTAGACCTGTGTGGGTGGGCGATGTCTTTACATTCCAGTTTTAATGATGGCTGTGTTATCTGCTGTGTTAAACCCCGTACAGTAGACCTGTGTGGGTGGCGATGTCTTGACATTCCAGTTTTAATGATGGCTGTGTTATCTGCTGTGTTAAACCCCGTATAGTAGACCTGTGTGGGTGGCGATGTCTTGACATTCCAGTTTTAATGATGGCTGTGTTATCTGCTGTGTTAAACCCCGTACAGTAGACCTGTGTGGGTGGCGATGTCTTTACATTCCAGTTTTAATGATGGCTGTGTTATCTGCTGTGTTAAACCCCGTACAGTAGACCTGTGTGGGTGGCGATGTCTTGACATTCCAGTTTTAATGATGGCTGTGTTATCTGCTGTGTTAAACCCCGTACAGTAGACCTGTGTGGGTGGCGATGTCTTTACATTCCAGTTTTAATGATGGCTGTGTTATCTGCTGTGTTAAACCCCGTACAGTAGACCTGTGTGGGTGGCGATGTCTTTACATTCCAGTTTTAATGATGGCTGTGTTATCTGCTGTGTTAAACCCCGTACAGTAGACCTGTGTGGGTGGCGATGTCTTGACATTCCAGTTTTAATGATGGCTGTGTTATCTGCTGTGTTAAACCCCGTACAGTAGACCTGTGTGGGTGGGCGATGTCTTTACATTCCAGTTTTAATGATGGCTGTGTTATCTGCTGTGTTAAACCCCGTACAGTAGACCTGTGTGGGTGGCGATGTCTTGACATTCCAGTTTTAATGATGGCTGTGTTATCTGCTGTGTTAAACCCCGTACAGTAGACCTGTGTGGGTGGCGATGTCTTGACATTCCAGTTTTAATGATGGCTGTGTTATCTGCTGTGTTAAACCCCGTACAGTAGACCTGTGTGGGTGGCGATGTCTTGACATTCCAGTTTTAATGATGGCTGTGTTATCTGCTGTGTTAAACCCCGTACAGTAGACCTGTGTGGGTGGCGATGTCTTGACATTCCAGTTTTAATGATGGCTGTGTTATCTGCTGTGTTAAACCCCGTACAGTAGACCTGTGTGGGTGGGTGATGTCTTGACATTCCAGTTTTAATGATGGCTGTGTTATCTGCTGTGTTAAACCCCGTACAGTAGACCTGTGTGGGTGGGCGATGTCTTGACATTCCAGTTTTAATGATGGCTGTGTTAAACCCCGTACAGTAGACCTGTGTGTGTGGCGATGTCTTGACATTCCAGTTTTAATGATGGCTGTGTTATCTGCTGTGTTAAACCCCGTACAGTAGACCTGTGTGGGTGGCGATGTCTTTACATTCCAGTTTTAATGATGGCTGTGTTATCTGCTGTGTTAAACCCCGTACAGTAGACCTGTGTGGGTGGCGATGTCTTGACATTCCAGTTTTAATGATGGCTGTGTTATCTGCTGTGTTAAACCCCATACAGTAGACCTGTGTGGGTGGGCGATGTCTTGACATTCCAGTTTTAATGATGGCTGTGTTATCTGCTGTGTTAAACCCCGTACAGTAGACCTGTGTGGGTGGCAATGTCTTTACATTCCAGTTTTAATGATGGCTGTGTTATCTGCTGTGTTAAACCCCGTACAGTAGACCTGTGTGGGTGGCGATGTCTTGACATTCCAGTTTTAGTGATGGCTGTGTTATCTGCTGTGTTAAACCCCGTACAGTAGACCTGTGTGGGTGGGCGATGTCTTTACATTCCAGTTTTAATGATGGCTGTGTTATCTGCTGTGTTAAACCCCGTACAGTAGACCTGTGTGTGTGGCGATGTCTTGACATTCCAGTTTTAATGATGGCTGTGTTATCTGCTGTGTTAAACCCCGTACAGTAGACCTGTGTGGGTGGGCGATGTCTTGACATTCCAGTTTTAATGATGGCTGTGTTATCTGCTGTGTTAAACCCCGTACAGTAGACCTGTGTGGGTGGCGATGTCTTGACATTCCAGTTTTAATGATGGCTGTGTTATCTGCTGTGTTAAACCCCGTACAGTAGACCTGTGTGGGTGGCGATGTCTTGACATTCCAGTTTTAATGATGGCTGTGTTATCTGCTGTGTTAAACCCCTTACAGTAGACCTGTGTGGGTGGCGATGTCTTTACATTCCAGTTTTAATGATGGCTGTGTTATCTGCTGTGTTAAACCCCGTACAGTAGACCTGTGTGGGTGGCGATGTCTTTACATTCCAGTTTTAATGATGGCTGTGTTATCTGCTGTGTTAAACCCCGTACAGTAGACCTGTGTGGGTGGCGATGTCTTTACATTCCAGTTTTAATGATGGCTGTGTTATCTGCTGTGTTAAACCCCGTACAGTAGACCTGTGTGGGTGGCGATGTCTTGACATTCCAGTTTTAATGATGGCTGTGATTTCTGCTGTGTTAAACCCCGTACAGTAGACCTGTGTGGGTGGGCGATGTCTTTACATTCCAGTTTTAATGATGGCTGTGTTATCTGCTGTGTTAAACCCCGTACAGTAGACCTGTGTGGGTGGCAATGTCTTTACATTCCAGTTTTAATGATGGCTGTGTTATCTGCTGTGTTAAACCCCGTACAGTAGACCTGTGTGGGTGGCGATGTCTTTACATTCCAGTTTTAATGATGGCTGTGTTATCTGCTGTGTTAAACCCCGTACAGTAGACCTGTGTGGGTGGCGATGTCTTTACATTCCAGTTTTAATGATGGCTGTGTTATCTGCTGTGTTAAACCCCGTACAGTAGACCTGTGTGGGTGGCGATGTCTTTACATTCCAGTTTTAATGATGGCTGTGTTATCTGCTGTGTTAAACCCCGTACAGTAGACCTGTGTGGGTGGCGATGTCTTGACATTCCAGTTTTAATGATGGCTGTGTTATCTGCTGTGTTAAACCCCGTACAGTAGACCTGTGTGGGTGGCGATGTCTTTACATTCCAGTTTTAATGATGGCTGTGTTATCTGCTGTGTTAAACCCCGTACAGTAGACCTGTGTGGGTGGCGATGTCTTGACATTCCAGTTTTAATGATGGCTGTGTTATCTGCTGTGTTAAACCCCTTACAGTAGACCTGTGTGGGTGGCGATGTCTTTACATTCCAGTTTTAATGATGGCTGTGTTATCTGCTGTGTTAAACCCCGTACAGTAGACCTGTGTGGGTGGCAATGTCTTTACATTCCAGTTTTAATGATGGCTGTGTTATCTGCTGTGTTAAACCCCGTACAGTAGACCTGTGTGGGTGGCGATGTCTTTACATTCCAGTTTTAATGATGGCTGTGTTATCTGCTGTGTTAAACCCCGTATAGTAGACCTGTGTGGGTGGCGATGTCTTTACATTCCAGTTTTAATGATGGCTGTGTTATCTGCTGTGTTAAACCCCGTACAGTAGACCTGTGTGGGTGGCGATGTCTTTACATTCCAGTTTTAATGATGGCTGTGTTATCTGCTGTGTTAAACCCCGTACAGTAGACCTGTGTGGGTGGCGATGTCTTGACATTCCAGTTTTAATGATGGCTGTGTTATCTGCTGTGTTAAACCCCGTACAGTAGACCTGTGTGGGTGGGCGATGTCTTTACATTCCAGTTTTAATGATGGCTGTGTTATCTGCTGTGTTAAACCCCGTACAGTAGACCTGTGTGGGTGGCGATGTCTTGACATTCCAGTTTTAATGATGGCTGTGTTATCTGCTGTGTTAAACCCCGTACAGTAGACCTGTGTGGGTGGCGATGTCTTTACATTCCAGTTTTAATGATGGCTGTGTTATCTGCTGTGTTAAACCCCGTACAGTAGACCTGTGTGGGTGGCGATGTCTTTACATTCCAGTTTTAATGATGGCTGTGTTATCTGCTGTGTTAAACCCCGTACAGTAGACCTGTGTGGGTGGCGATGTCTTGACATTCCAGTTTTAATGATGGCTGTGTTATCTGCTGTGTTAAACCCCGTACAGTAGACCTGTGTGGGTGGGCGATGTCTTTACATTCCAGTTTTAATGATGGCTGTGTTATCTGCTGTGTTAAACCCCGTACAGTAGACCTGTGTGGGTGGCGATGTCTTGACATTCCAGTTTTAATGATGGCTGTGTTATCTGCTGTGTTAAACCCCGTACAGTAGACCTGTGTGGGTGGCGATGTCTTGACATTCCAGTTTTAATGATGGCTGTGTTATCTGCTGTGTTAAACCCCGTACAGTAGACCTGTGTGGGTGGCGATGTCTTGACATTCCAGTTTTAATGATGGCTGTGTTATCTGCTGTGTTAAACCCCGTACAGTAGACCTGTGTGGGTGGCGATGTCTTGACATTCCAGTTTTAATGATGGCTGTGTTATCTGCTGTGTTAAACCCCGTACAGTAGACCTGTGTGGGTGGGTGATGTCTTGACATTCCAGTTTTAATGATGGCTGTGTTATCTGCTGTGTTAAACCCCGTACAGTAGACCTGTGTGGGTGGGCGATGTCTTGACATTCCAGTTTTAATGATGGCTGTGTTATCTGCTGTGTTAAACCCCGTACAGTAGACCTGTGTGTGGGACGATGTCTTGACATTCCAGTTTTAATGATGGCTGTGTTAAACCCCGTACAGTAGACCTGTGTGTGTGGCGATGTCTTGACATTCCAGTTTTAATGATGGCTGTGTTATCTGCTGTGTTAAACCCCGTACAGTAGACCTGTGTGGGTGGCGATGTCTTTACATTCCAGTTTTAATGATGGCTGTGTTATCTGCTGTGTTAAACCCCGTACAGTAGACCTGTGTGGGTGGCGATGTCTTGACATTCCAGTTTTAATGATGGCTGTGTTATCTGCTGTGTTAAACCCCATACAGTAGACCTGTGTGGGTGGGCGATGTCTTGACATTCCAGTTTTAATGATGGCTGTGTTATCTGCTGTGTTAAACCCCGTACAGTAGACCTGTGTGGGTGGCAATGTCTTTACATTCCAGTTTTAATGATGGCTGTGTTATCTGCTGTGTTAAACCCCGTACAGTAGACCTGTGTGGGTGGCGATGTCTTGACATTCCAGTTTTAGTGATGGCTGTGTTATCTGCTGTGTTAAACCCCGTACAGTAGACCTGTGTGGGTGGGCGATGTCTTTACATTCCAGTTTTAATGATGGCTGTGTTATCTGCTGTGTTAAACCCCGTACAGTAGACCTGTGTGTGTGGCGATGTCTTGACATTCCAGTTTTAATGATGGCTGTGTTATCTGCTGTGTTAAACCCCGTACAGTAGACCTGTGTGGGTGGGCGATGTCTTGACATTCCAGTTTTAATGATGGCTGTGTTATCTGCTGTGTTAAACCCCGTACAGTAGACCTGTGTGGGTGGCGATGTCTTGACATTCCAGTTTTAATGATGGCTGTGTTATCTGCTGTGTTAAACCCCGTACAGTAGACCTGTGTGGGTGGCGATGTCTTGACATTCCAGTTTTAATGATGGCTGTGTTATCTGCTGTGTTAAACCCCGTACAGTAGACCTGTGTGGGTGGCGATGTCTTGACATTCCAGTTTTAATGATGGCTGTGTTATCTGCTGTGTTAAACCCCGTACAGTAGACCTGTGTGGGTGGCGATGTCTTGACATTCCAGTTTTAGTGATGGCTGTGTTATCTGCTGTGTTAAACCCCGTACAGTAGACCTGTGTGGGTGGCGATGTCTTGACATTCCAGTTTTAATGATGGCTGTGTTAGCTGCTGTGTTAAACCCCGTACAGTAGACCTGTGTGGGTGGCGATGTCTTGACATTCCAGTTTTAATGATGGCTGTGTTATCTGCTGTGTTAAACCCCGTACAGTAGACCTGTGTGGGTGGCGATGTCTTGACATTCCAGTTTTAATGATGGCTGTGTTATCTGCTGTGTTAAACCCCGTACAGTAGACCTGTGTGGGTGGCGATGTCTTGACATTCCAGTTTTAATGATGGCTGTGTTATCTGCTGTGTTAAACCCCGTACAGTAGACCTGTGTGGGTGGCGATGTCTTGACATTCCAGTTTTAATGATGGCTGTGTTATCTGCTGTGTTAAACCCCGTACAGTAGACCTGTGTGGGTGGGTGATGTCTTGACATTCCAGTTTTAATGATGGCTGTGTTATCTGCTGTGTTAAACCCCGTACAGTAGACCTGTGTGGGTGGGCGATGTCTTGACATTCCAGTTTTAATGATGGCTGTGTTATCTGCTGTGTTAAACCCCGTACAGTAGACCTGTGTGTGGGACGATGTCTTGACATTCCAGTTTTAATGATGGCTGTGTTAAACCCCGTACAGTAGACCTGTGTGTGTGGCGATGTCTTGACATTCCAGTTTTAATGATGGCTGTGTTATCTGCTGTGTTAAACCCCGTACAGTAGACCTGTGTGGGTGGCGATGTCTTTACATTCCAGTTTTAATGATGGCTGTGTTATCTGCTGTGTTAAACCCCGTACAGTAGACCTGTGTGGGTGGCGATGTCTTGACATTCCAGTTTTAATGATGGCTGTGTTATCTGCTGTGTTAAACCCCATACAGTAGACCTGTGTGGGTGGGCGATGTCTTGACATTCCAGTTTTAATGATGGCTGTGTTATCTGCTGTGTTAAACCCCGTACAGTAGACCTGTGTGGGTGGCAATGTCTTTACATTCCAGTTTTAATGATGGCTGTGTTATCTGCTGTGTTAAACCCCGTACAGTAGACCTGTGTGGGTGGCGATGTCTTGACATTCCAGTTTTAGTGATGGCTGTGTTATCTGCTGTGTTAAACCCCGTACAGTAGACCTGTGTGGGTGGGCGATGTCTTTACATTCCAGTTTTAATGATGGCTGTGTTATCTGCTGTGTTAAACCCCGTACAGTAGACCTGTGTGTGTGGCGATGTCTTGACATTCCAGTTTTAATGATGGCTGTGTTATCTGCTGTGTTAAACCCCGTACAGTAGACCTGTGTGGGTGGGCGATGTCTTGACATTCCAGTTTTAATGATGGCTGTGTTATCTGCTGTGTTAAACCCCGTACAGTAGACCTGTGTGGGTGGCGATGTCTTGACATTCCAGTTTTAATGATGGCTGTGTTATCTGCTGTGTTAAACCCCGTACAGTAGACCTGTGTGGGTGGCGATGTCTTGACATTCCAGTTTTAATGATGGCTGTGTTATCTGCTGTGTTAAACCCCGTACAGTAGACCTGTGTGGGTGGCGATGTCTTGACATTCCAGTTTTAATGATGGCTGTGTTATCTGCTGTGTTAAACCCCGTACAGTAGACCTGTGTGGGTGGCGATGTCTTGACATTCCAGTTTTAGTGATGGCTGTGTTATCTGCTGTGTTAAACCCCGTACAGTAGACCTGTGTGGGTGGCGATGTCTTGACATTCCAGTTTTAATGATGGCTGTGTTAGCTGCTGTGTTAAACCCCGTACAGTAGACCTGTGTGGGTGGCGATGTCTTGACATTCCAGTTTTAATGATGGCTGTGTTATCTGCTGTGTTAAACCCCGTACAGTAGACCTGTGTGGGTGGGCGATGTCTTGACATTCCAGTTTTAATGATGGCTGTGTTATCTGCTGTGTTAAACCCCGTACAGTAGACCTGTGTGGGTGGCGATGTCTTGACATTCCAGTTTTAATGATGGCTGTGTTATCTGCTGTGTTAAACCCCGTACAGTAGACCTGTGTGGGTGGCGATGTCTTGACATTCCAGTTTTAATGATGGCTGTGTTATCTGCTGTGTTAAACCCCGTACAGTAGACCTGTGTGGGTGGGCGATGTCTTGACATTCCAGTTTTAATGATGGCTGTGTTATTTGCTGTGTTAAACCCCGTACAGTAGACCTGTGTGGGTGGGCGATGTCTTGACATTCCAGTTTTAATGATGGCTGTGTTATCTGCTGTGTTAAACCCCGTACAGTAGACCTGTGTGTGGGACGATGTCTTGACATTCCAGTTTTAATGATGGCTGTGTTAAACCCCGTACAGTAGACCTGTGTGTGTGGCGATGTCTTGACATTCCAGTTTTAATGATGGCTGTGTTATCTGCTGTGTTAAACCCCGTACAGTAGACCTGTGTGGGTGGCGATGTCTTTACATTCCAGTTTTAATGATGGCTGTGTTATTTGCTGTGTTAAACCCCGTACAGTAGACCTGTGTGGGTGGGCGATGTCTTGACATTCCAGTTTTAATGATGGCTGTGTTATCTGCTGTGTTAAACCCCGTACAGTAGACCTGTGTGGGTGGCGATGTCTTGACATTCCAGTTTTAATGATGGCTGTGTTATCTGCTGTGTTAAACCCCGTACAGTAGACCTGTGTGGGTGGCGATGTCTTGACATTCCAGTTTTAGTGATGGCTGTGTTATCTGCTGTGTTAAACCCCGTACAGTAGACCTGTGTGGGTGGCGATGTCTTGACATTCCAGTTTTAATGATGGCTGTGTTATCTGCTGTGTTAAACCCCGTACAGTAGACCTGTGTGGGTGGCGATGTCTTGACATTCCAGTTTTAATGATGGCTGTGTTATCTGCTGTGTTAAACCCCGTACAGTAGACCTGTGTGGGTGGCCGATGTCTTGACATTCCAGTTTTAATGATGGCTGTGTTATCTGCTGTGTTAAACCCCGTACAGTAGACCTGTGTGGGTGGCGATGTCTTGACATTCCAGTTTTAATGATGGCTGTGTTATCTGCTGTGTTAAACCCCGTACAGTAGACCTGTGTGGGTGGCGATGTCTTGACATTCCAGTTTTAATGATGGCTGTGTTATCTGCTGTGTTAAACCCCGTACAGTAGACCTGTGTGGGTGGGCGATGTCTTGACATTCCAGTTTTAATGATGGCTGTGTTATTTGCTGTGTTAAACCCCGTACAGTAGACCTGTGTGGGTGGGCGATGTCTTGACATTCCAGTTTTAATGATGGCTGTGTTATCTGCTGTGTTAAACCCCGTACAGTAGACCTGTGTGTGGGACGATGTCTTGACATTCCAGTTTTAATGATGGCTGTGTTAAACCCCGTACAGTAGACCTGTGTGTGTGGCGATGTCTTGACATTCCAGTTTTAATGATGGCTGTGTTATCTGCTGTGTTAAACCCCGTACAGTAGACCTGTGTGGGTGGCAATGTCTTTACATTACAGTTTTAATGATGGCTGTGTTATCTGCTGTGTTAAACCCCGTACAGTAGACCTGTGTGGGTGGCGATGTCTTTACATTCCAGTTTTAATGATGGCTGTGTTATCTGCTGTGTTAAACCCCGTACAGTAGACCTGTGTGGGTGGCGATGTCTTGACATTCCAGTTTTAATGATGGCTGTGTTATCTGCTGTGTTAAACCCCGTACAGTAGACCTGTGTGGGTGGCGATGTCTTGACATTCCAGTTTTAATGATGGCTGTGTTATCTGCTGTGTTAAACCCCATACAGTAGACCTGTGTGGGTGGCGATGTCTTGACATTCCAGTTTTAATGATGGCTGTGTTATCTGCTGTGTTAAACCCCGTACAGTAGACCTGTGTGGGTGGGCGATGTCTTGACATTCCAGTTTTAATGATGGCTGTGTTATCTGCTGTGTTAAACCCCGTACAGTAGACCTGTGTGGGTGGGCGATGTCTTGACATTCCAGTTTTAATGATGGCTGTGTTATCTGCTGTGTTAAACCCCATACAGTAGACCTGTGTGGGTGGCGATGTCTTGACATTCCAGTTTTAATGATGGCTGTGTTATCTGCTGTGTTAAACCCCGTACAGTAGACCTGTGTGGGTGGGCGATGTCTTGACATTCCAGTTTTAATGATGGCTGTGTTATCTGCTGTGTTAAACCCCGTACAGTAGACCTGTGTGGGTGGCGATGTCTTGACATTCCAGTTTTAATGATGGCTGTGTTATCTGCTGTGTTAAACCCCGTACAGTAGACCTGTGTGGGTGGGCGATGTCTTGACATTCCAGTTTTAATGATGGCTGTGTTATCTGCTGTGTTAAACCCCGTACAGTAGACCTGTGTGGGTGGGCGATGTCTTGACATTCCAGTTTTAATGATGGCTGTGTTATCTGCTGTGTTAAACCCCGTACAGTAGACCTGTGTGGGTGGCGATGTCTTGACATTCCAGTTTTAATGATGGCTGTGTTATCTGCTGTGTTAAACCCTGTACAGTAGACCTGTGTGGGTGGGCGATGTCTTGACATTCCAGTTTTAATGATGGCTGTGTTATCTGCTGTGTTAAACCCCGTACAGTAGACCTGTGTGGGTGGCGATGTCTTGACATTCCAGTTTTAATGATGGCTGTGTTATCTGCTGTGTTAAACCCCGTACAGTAGACCTGTGTGGGTGGCGATGTCTTGACATTCCAGTTTTAATGATGGCTGTGTTATCTGCTGTGTTAAACCATGTGTTTTAATGATGGCTGTGTTATCTGCTGTGTTAAACCCCGTACAGTAGACCTGTGTGGGTGGCGATGTCTTGACATTCCAGTTTTAATGATGGCTGTGTTATCTGCTGTGTTAAACCCCGTACAGTAGACCTGTGTGGGTGGCGATGTCTTGACATTCCAGTTTTAATGATGGCTGTGTTATCTGCTGTGTTAAACCCCGTACAGTAGACCTGTGTGGGTGGCGATGTCTTGACATTCCAGTTTTAATGATGGCTGTGTTATCTGCTGTGTTAAACCCCGTACAGTAGACCTATGTGGGTGGGCGATGTCTTGACATTCCAGTTTTAATGATGGCTGTGTTATCTGCTGTGTTAAACCCCGTACAGTAGACCTGTGTGGGTGGGCGATGTCTTGACATTCCAGTTTTAATGATGGCTGTGTTATCTGCTGTGTTAAACCCCGTACAGTAGACCTGTTTGGGTGGCGATGTCTTTACACTCCAGTTTTAATGATGGCTGTGTTATCTGCTGTGTTAAACCCCGTACAGTAGACCTGTGTGGGTGGCGATGTCTTTACATTCCAGTTTTAATGATGGCTGTGTTATCTGCTGTGTTAAACCCCGTACAGTAGACCTGTGTGGGTGGCGATGTCTTTACATTCCAGTTTTAATGATGACTGTGTTATCTGCTGTGTTAAACCCCGTACAGTAGACCTGTGTGGGTGGCGATGTCTTTACATTCCAGTTTTAATGATGGCTGTGTTATCTGCTGTGTTAAACCATGTGTTTTAATGATGGCTGTGTTATCTTTATGGTGTGAAGAGTCTATCTAACATGTCTGGTTCTAGTATGGTGTTTAGAGTCTATCTAACGTGTGATCTGTTGTCTGGTTCTAGTATGGTGTGGAGAGTCTATCCAACATGTTGTCTGGTTCTAGTATGGTGTGGAGAGTCTATCTAACATGTTGTCTGTTGTCTGGTTCTAGTATGGTGTGGAGAGTCTATCTAACATGTTGTCTGTTGTCTGGTTCTAGTATGGTGTGGAGAGTCTATCTAACATGTTGTCTGGTTCTAGTATGGTGTGGAGAGTCTATCTAACATGTGATCTGTTGTCTGGTTCTAGTATGGTGTAGAGAGTCTATCTAACATGTTGTCTGGTTCTAGTATGGTGTGGAGAGTCTATATAACATGTTGTCTGGTTCTAGTATGGTGTGGAGAGTCTATCTAACATGTTGTCTGTCTGGTTCTAGTATGGTGTGGAGAGTCTATCTAACATGATGTCTGGTTCTAGTATGGTGTGGAGAGTCTATCTAACATGTTGTCTGGTTCTAGTATGGTGTGGAGAGTCTATCTAACATGATGTCTGGTTCTAGTATGGGTTGGAGAGTCTATCTAACATGTTGTCTGGTTCTAGTATGGTGTGGAGAGTCTATCTAACATGTGATCTGTTGTCTGGTTCTAGTATGGTTTGGAGAGTCTATCTAACATGTTGTCTGGTTCTAGTATGGTGTGGAGAGTCTATCTAACATGTTGTCTGGTTCTAGTATGGTGTGGAGAGTCTATCTAACATGTTGTCTGGTTCTAGTATGGTGTGGAGAGTCTATCTAACATGTTGTCTGGTTCTAGTATGGTGTGGAGAGTCTATCTAACATGTTGTCTGGTTCTAGTATGGTGTGGAGAGTCTATCTAACATGTTGTCTGGTTCTAGTATGGTGTGGAGAGTATCTAACATGTTGTCTGGTTCTAGTATGGTGTGGAGAGTCTATCTAACATGTGATCTGTTGTCTGGTTCTAGTATGGTGTGGAGAGTCTATCTAACATGTTGTCTGGTTCTAGTATGGTGTGGAGAGTCTATCTAACATGTTATCTGGTTCTAGTATGGTGTGGAGAGTCTATCTAACATGTTGTCTGGTTCTAGTATGGTGTGGAGAGTCTATCTAACATGTTGTCTGGTTCTAGTATGGTGTGGAGAGTCTATCTAACATGTTGTCTGGTTCTAGTATGGTGTGGAGAGTCTATCTAACATGTTGTCTGGTTCTAGTATGGTGTGGAGAGTCTATCTAACATGTTGTCTGGTTCTAGTATGGTGTGGAGAGTCTATCTAACATGTTGTCTGGTTCTAGTATGGTGTGGAGAGTCTATCTAACATGTTGTCTGGTTCTAGTATGGTGTGGAGAGTCTATCTAACATGTTGTCTGGTTCTAGTATGGTGTGAAGAGTCTATCTAACATGTTGTCTGGTTCTAGTATGGTGTGGAGAGTCTATCTAACATGATGTCTGGTTCTAGTCTGGTTCTAGTATGGTGTGGAGAGTCTATCTAACATGTTGTCTGGTTCTAGTATGGTGTGGAGAGTCTATCTAACATGTGATCTGTTGTCTGGTTCTAGTATGGTTTGGAGAGTCTATCTAACATGTTGTCTGTCTGGTTCTAGTATGGTGTGGAGAGTCTATCTAACATGTTGTCTGGTTCTAGTATGGTGTGGAGAGTCTATCTAACATGTTGTCTGGTTCTAGTATGGTGTGGAGAGTCTATCTAACATGTTGTCTGGTTCTAGTATGGTGTGGAGAGTCTATCTAACATGATGTCTGGTTCTAGTATGGTGTGGAGAGTCTATCTAACATGATGTCTGGTTCTAGTATGGTGTGGAGAGTCTATCTAACATGTCTGGTTCTAGTATGGTGTGGAGAGTCTATCTAACATGTTGTCTGGTTCTAGTATGGTGTGGAGAGTCTATCTAACATGTTGTCTGGTTCTAGTATGGTGTGGAGAGTCTATCTAACATGTTGTCTGGTTCTAGTATGGTGTGGAGAGTCTATCTAACATGTTGTCTGGTTCTAGTATGGTGTGGAGAGTCTATCTAACATGTTGTCTGGTTTTAGTATGGTGTGGAGAGTCTATCTAACATGTTGTCTGGTTCTAGTATGGTGTGGAGAGTCTATCTAACATGTTGTCTGGTTCTAGTATGGTGTGGAGAGTCTATCTAACATGTTGTCTGGTTCTAGTATGGTTTGGAGAGTCTATCTAACATGTTGTCTGGTTCTAGTATGGTGTGGAGAGTCTATCTAACATGTTGTCTGGTTCTAGTATGGTGTGGAGAGTATCTAACATGTTGTCTGGTTCTAGTATGGTGTGGAGAGTCTATCTAACATGCTGTCTGGTTCTAGTATGGTGTGGAGAGTCTATCTAACATGTTATCTGGTTCTAGTATGGTGTGGAGAGTCTATCTAACATGTTATCTGGTTCTAGTATGGTGTGGAGAGTCTATCTAACATGTTGTCTGGTTCTAGTATGGTGTGGAGAGTCTATCTAACATGTTGTCTGGTTCTAGTATGGTGTGGAGAGTCTATCTGACATGTTGTCTGGTTCTAGTATGGTGTGGAGAGTCTATCTAACATGTTATCTGTTTCTAGTATGGTGTGGAGAGTCTATCTAACATGTTGTCTGGTTCTAGTATGGTGTGGAGAGTCTATCTGACATGTTGTCTGGTTCTAGTATGGTGTGGAGAGTCTATCTAACATGTTGTCTGGTTCTAGTATGGTGTGGAGAGTCTATCTAACATGCTGTCTGGTTCTAGTATGGTGTGGAGAGTCTATCTAACATGTTGTCTGGTTCTAGTATGGTGTGGAGAGTCTATCTAACATGTTGTCTGGTTCTAGTATGGTGTGGAGAGTCTATCTAACATGTTGTCTGGTTCTAGTATGGTGTGGAGAGTCTATCTAACATGTTGTCTGGTTCTAGTATGGTGTGAAGAGTCTATCTAACATGTTGTCTGGTTCTAGTATGGTGTGGAGAGTCTATCTAACATGATGTCTGGTTCTAGTCTGGTTCTAGTATGGTGTGGAGAGTCTATCTAACATGTTGTCTGGTTCTAGTATGGTGTGGAGAGTCTATCTAACATGTGATCTGTTGTCTGGTTCTAGTATGGTTTGGAGAGTCTATCTAACATGTTGTCTGTCTGGTTCTAGTATGGTGTGGAGAGTCTATCTAACATGTTGTCTGGTTCTAGTATGGTGTGGAGAGTCTATCTAACATGTTGTCTGGTTCTAGTATGGTGTGGAGAGTCTATCTAACATGTTGTCTGGTTCTAGTATGGTGTGGAGAGTCTATCTAACATGATGTCTGGTTCTAGTATGGTGTGGAGAGTCTATCTAACATGATGTCTGGTTCTAGTATGGTGTGGAGAGTCTATCTAACATGTCTGGTTCTAGTATGGTGTGGAGAGTCTATCTAACATGTTGTCTGGTTCTAGTATGGTGTGGAGAGTCTATCTAACATGTTGTCTGGTTCTAGTATGGTGTGGAGAGTCTATCTAACATGTTGTCTGGTTCTAGTATGGTGTGGAGAGTCTATCTAACATGTTGTCTGGTTCTAGTATGGTGTGGAGAGTCTATCTAACATGCTGTCTGGTTCTAGTATGGTGTGGAGAGTCTATCTAACATGTTATCTGGTTCTAGTATGGTGTGGAGAGTCTATCTAACATGTTATCTGGTTCTAGTATGGTGTGGAGAGTCTATCTAACATGTTGTCTGGTTCTAGTATGGTGTGGAGAGTCTATCTAACATGTTGTCTGGTTCTAGTATGGTGTGGAGAGTCTATCTGACATGTTGTCTGGTTCTAGTATGGTGTGGAGAGTCTATCTAACATGTTATCTGTTTCTAGTATGGTGTGGAGAGTCTATCTAACATGTTGTCTGGTTCTAGTATGGTGTGGAGAGTCTATCTGACATGTTGTCTGGTTCTAGTATGGTGTGGAGAGTCTATCTAACATGTTGTCTGGTTCTAGTATGGTGTGGAGAGTCTATCTAACATGCTGTCTGGTTCTAGTATGGTGTGGAGAGTCTATCTAACATGTTGTCTGGTTCTAGTATGGTGTGGAGAGTCTATCTAACATGCTGTCTGGTTCTAGTATGGTGTGGAGAGTCTATCTAACATGTTGTCGGGTTCTAGTATGGTGTGGAGAGTCTATCTAACATGCTGTCTGTTGTCTGGTTCTAGTATGGTGTGGAGAGTCTATCTAACATGTTGTCGGGTTCTAGTATGGTGTGGAGAGTCTATCTAACATGTGATCTGTTGTCTGGTTCTAGTATGGGTTGGAGAGTCTATCTAACATGTTGTCTGTTGTCTGGTTCTAGTATGGGTTGGAGCGTATCCTGTCAGAGGAGAAGTGCCTGACCCTGTTGGCCCGAGCTATCGACCCCACCCAGCCTGCCATGATGACGGACGTGGTCAAGCTGCTGTCAGCCATCTGCATTGTGGGCGAGGAGAACACGTACGTCCCCATCCCGGCTTCACTCTGCCCTCACATGACTTCCTCTAGCTGTCCTCTGTTCTCCTCCACCTGTCCTCCATCACCCATGTTATCTATCCTCTGTTCTCCACCATCACCCATGTTATCTATCCCCTGTTCTCCTTCACCTGTCCTCCATCACCCATGTTATCTATCATCTGTTTTCCTCCATCACCCATGTTATCTATACCCTGTTCTCCTCCACCTGTCCTCCATCACCCATGTTATCTATCCTCTGTTCTCCTCCACCACCCATGTTATCTATCCTCTGTTCTCCTTCACCTGTCCTCCATCACCCATGTTATCTATCATCTGTTCTCCTCCATCACCCATGTTATCTATCCTCTGTTCTCCTTCACCTGTCCTCCATCACCCATGTTATCTATCCTCTGTTCTCCTCCACCACCCATGTTATCTATCCCCTGTTTTCCTTTACCTGTCCTCCATCACCCATGTTATCTATCCTGTTCTCCTCCATCACCCATGTTATCGATCCCCTGTTCTACTCCATCACCCATGTTATCTATCCTCTGTTCTCCTCCATCACCCATGTTATCTATCCTCTGTTCTCCTCCACCACCCATGTTATCTATCCCCTGTTCTCCTCCATCACCCATGTTATCTATCCTCTGTTCTCCTCCATCACCCATGTTATATATCCCATGTTATCCTCCATCACCCATGTTATCTATCCTCTGTTCTCCTCCACCTGTCCTCCATCACTTATGTTATCTATCCCCTGTTCTCCTCCATCACCCATGTTATCTATCCTCTGTTCTCCTCCATCACCCATGTTATCTATCCTCTGTTCTCCTCCATCACCCATGTTATCTATCCTCTGTTCTCCTCCATCATCCATGTTCTCCATCTCTCTCCTCTCTCTCCTGCTCATCCTCTTCTACCTGATGTACACGTGGTGGAGAACCAGCTAAATGGTAAAACTCATCCACAGCATCTGAGCAGCGAGTCCATGATCATTGACCTGTTTAAAGTCTGACTACAGTACAGTTGAACAGGGAAGAGGCTGAGGGTCAGTTGGCAGAGAGCTAGAGTTGTAGACATAAAGACAGTTGGCAGAGAGCTAGAGTCATAGACAGAAAGACAGTTGGCAGAGAGCTGGAGTCGTAGACAGTTGTCAGAGAGCTAGAGTCGTAGACAGAAAGACAGTTGGCAGAGAGCTAGAGTCATAGACAGAAAGACAGTTGGCAGAGACCTAGAGTCGTAGACAGAAAGACAGTTGGCAGAGAGCTAGAGTCGTAGACAGAAAGACAGTAGGCAGAGACCTAGAGTCGTAGACAGTTGGCAGAGACCTAGAGTTGTAGACAGATAGACAGTTGGCAGAGAGTTGGAGTCATAGACAGAAAGACAGTTGGCAGAGACCTAGAGTCGTAGACAGAAAGACAGTTGGCAGAGAGCTGGAGTCGTAGACAGTTGTCAGAGAGCTAGAGTCGTAGACAGAAAGACAGTTGGCAGAGACCTAGAGTCGTAGACAGAAAGACAGTTGGCAGAGACCTAGAGTCGTAGACAGAAAGACAGTTGTCAGAGACCTAGAGTCGTAGACAGAAAGACAGTTGGCAGAGACCTAGAGTCGTAGACAGAAAGACAGTTGGCAGAGACCTAGAGTCGTAGACAGAAAGACAGTTGGCAGAGACCTAGAGACGTAGACAGAAAGACAGTTGGCAGAGACCTAGAGTCGTAGACAGAAAGACAGTTGGCAGAGACCTAGAGTCGTAGACAGAAAGACAGTTGGCAGAGACCTAGAGTCGTAGACAGAAAGACAGTTGGCAGAGACCTAGAGTCGTAGACAGTTGGCAGAGAGCTGGAGTCGTAGACACAAAGACAGTTGGCAGAGACCTAGAGTCGTAGACAGAAAGACAGTTGGCAGAGACCTAGAGTCGTAGACAGAAAGACAGTTGGCAGAGACCTAGAGTCGTAGACAGAAAGACAGTTGGCAGAGACCTAGAGTCGTAGACAGAAAGACAGTTGGCAGAGACCTAGAGTCGTAGACAGAAAGACAGTTG
>NC_048582.1:2081785-2086785 GCF_013265735.2 Oncorhynchus mykiss | reverse complement strand
CTTTTCCTCCCTCCCTCTCTCTCTTCCCCTTCTGCCCCCCTCCTCCTCCTCCTCTCTATTCCTCACCTCATCCCTCCCTCTCTCTTCCTCTCTCTTCCCTGCAGCATCTGACAACGATCAGGAACGATGCCCTGGACATTCAGCTCAAGGTGAATGAATTGAATTATATTTGTGTGTTAAACCAATAGCTACAGACAGATGATAACAGTTGAAGACGTGGATGTAGAGACGGGGGTTTAAAAAGCCGTCCCGTATTCGATGTGCGTTTCTATGTTTCCACGTGTCTGTTTCCCAATAGGTGTTTGAGGAGCACAAGGAAGAGGATCTGATGGAGCTCAGTCACCGGCTGGAGGACATCAAGAGTGAACTGGAATATCCTTTTCTACTGTACGCACGCACGCACGCACGCACGCACGCACGCACACACACACACACACACACACACACACACACACACACACACACACACACACACACACACACACACACACACACACACACACACACACACACACACACACACACACACAGAGATACAGACACACACACACACACACACACACACACAGAGATACACACACACACACACACACATATACACACATATACACACACACACAGACACACACACACACACACACAGAGATACAGATACACACACACACACACACAGACACACACACACACAGACACACACACACACACACACACACACACACACACACAGACACAGACACAGACACACACACACACACACACACACACACACACACACACACACACACTCACACAGTCTTTAACATAGTGCACTGTGTTGTTGATCCCACGTTGCCTCTCCTCCTTCAGTCTCTCATCCATTATATATTCAGGTACTAGAGCTGATACTGTTCCCCCTCTTATGGAAGGTACTCTGACATTAATACAGGGCCAAGAGAGAGTACCTACCCCTCATACAATAGAGAGAGTACTAATACAATAGAGATAGTACCTACCCCTCATACAATAGAGATAGTACTAATACAATAGAGAGAGTACTAATACAATAGAGATAGTACCTACCCCTCATACAATAGGGAGAGTACCTACCCCTCATACAATAGAGATAGTACCTACCCCTCATACAATAGAGACAGTACCTACCCCTCATACAATAGAGATAGTACTAATACAATAGAGATAGTACCTACCCCTCATACAATAGGGAGAGTACCTACCCCTCATACAATAGGGAGAGTACCTACCCCTCATACAATAGAGATAGTACCTACCCCTCATACAATAGAGATAGTACTTACCCCTCATACAATAGAGATAGTACCTACCCCTCATACAATAGAGATAGTACTAATACAATAGAGATAGTACCTACCCCTCATACAATAGAGAGAGTACCTACCCCTCATACAATAGAGATAGTACCTACCCCTCATACAATAGAGGTAGTACCTACCCCTCATACAATAGAGATAGTACCTACCCCTCATACAATAGAGGTAGTACCTACCCCTCATACAATAGAGAGAGTACCTACCCCTCATACAATAGAGACAGTACCTACCCCTCATACAATAGAGGTAGTACCTACCCCTCATACAATAGAGGTAGTACCTACCCCTCATACAATAGAGACAGTACCTACCCCTCATACAATAGAGACAGTACCTACCCCTCATACAATAGAGAGAGTACCTACCCCTCATACAATAGAGGTAGTACCTACCCCTCATACAATAGAGAGAGTACCTACCCCTCATACAATAGAGACAGTACCTACCCCTCATACAATAGAGAGAGTACCTACCCCTCATACAATAGAGGTAGTACTTACCCCTCATACAATAGAGGTAGTACCTACCCCTCATACAATAGAGAGAGTACCTACCCCTCATACAATAGAGACAGTACCTACCCCTCATACAATAGAGACAGTACCTACCCCTCATACAATAGAGACAGTACCTACCCCTCATACAATAGAGAGAGTACCTACCCCTCATACAATAGAGACAGTACCTACCCCTCATACAATAGAGACAGTACCTACCCCTCATACAATAGAGAGAGTACCTACCCCTCATACAATAGAGATAGTACCTACCCCTCATACAATAGAGAGAGTACTAATACAATAGAGAGAGTACTAATACAATAGAGAGAGTACTAATACAATAGTACCCCTACTAATACAATAGAGATAGTACCTACCCCTCATACAATAGAGTACCTACCCCTCATACAATAGAGATAGTACCTACCCCTCATACAATAGAGATAGTACTAATACAATAGAGATAGTACCTACCCCTCATACAATAGAGAGAGTACCTACCCCTCATACAATAGAGAGAGTACCTACCCCTCATACAATAGAGATAGTACCTACCCCTCATACAATAGAGACAGTACCTACCCCTCATACAATAGAGTACCTACCCCTCATACAATAGAGATAGTACCTACCCCTCATACAATAGAGAGAGTACTAATACAATAGAGATAGTACCTACCCCTCATACAATAGAGAGAGTACCTACCCCTCATACAATAGAGATAGTACCTACCCCTCATACAATAGAGATAGTACTTACCCCTCATACAATAGAGATAGTACCTACCCCTCAAACAATAGAGATAGTACCTACCCCTCATACAATAGAGATAGTACTAATACAATAGAGATAGTACTTACCCCTCATACAATAGAGATAGTACTAATACAATAGAGATAGTACTAATAAAATAGAGATAGTACCTACCCCTCATACAATAGAGATAGTACTTACCCCTCATACAGTAGAGATAGTACCTACCCCTCATACAATAGAGATAGTACCTACCCCTCATACAATAGAGATAGTACTTACCCCTCATACAATAGAGATAGTACTAATACAATAGAGATAGTACTAATAAAATAGAGATAGTACTAATAAAATAGAGATAGTACCTACCCCTCATACAATAGAGATAGTACTTACCCCTCATACAATAGAGATAGTACTAATACAATAGAGATAGTACTAATAAAATAGAGATAGTACCTACCCCTCATACAATAGAGTACCTACCCCTCATACAATAGAGATAGTACCTACCCCTCATACAATAGAGATAGTACTTACCCCTCATACAATAGAGATAGTACTTACCCCTCATACAATAGAGATAGTACTCATACAATATATATATTACTAATACAATATAGATAGTACTAATACAATATAGATATTACTAATACAATAGAGAGAGTACTAATACAATAGAGATAGTACTTACCCCTCATACAATAGAGATAGTACCTACCCCTCATACAATAGAGATAGTACCTACCCCTCATACAATAGAGATATTACTTACCCCTCATACAATAGAGATAGTACCTACCCCTCATACAATAGAGATAGTACCTACCCCTCATACAATAGAGATAGTACTAATACAATAGAGATAGTACCTACCCCTCATACAATAGAGAGAGTACCTACCCCTCATACAATAGAGATAGTACCTACCCCTCATACAATAGAGGTAGTACCTACCCCTCATACAATAGAGATAGTACCTACCCCTCATACAATAGAGATAGTACCTACCCCTCATACAATAGAGGTAGTACCTACCCCTCATACAATAGAGACAGTACCTACCCCTCATACAATAGAGAGAGTACCTACCCCTCATACAATAGAGACAGTACCTACCCCTCATACAATAGAGGTAGTACCTACCCCTCATACAATAGAGGTAGTACCTACCCCTCATACAATAGAGACAGTACCTACCCCTCATACAATAGAGACAGTACCTACCCCTCATACAATAGAGAGAGTACCTACCCCTCATACAATAGAGATAGTACCTACCCCTCATACAATAGAGATAGTACCTACCCCTCATACAATAGAGAGAGTACCTACCCCTCATACAATAGAGACAGTACCTACCCCTCATACAATAGAGAGAGTACCTACCCCTCATACAATAGAGGTAGTACTTACCCCTCATACAATAGAGGTAGTACCTACCCCTCATACAATAGAGAGAGTACCTACCCCTCATACAATAGAGACAGTACCTACCCCTCATACAATAGAGAGAGTACCTACCCCTCATACAATAGAGATAGTACCTACCCCTCATACAATAGAGAGAGTACTAATACAATAGAGAGAGTACTAATACAATAGAGAGAGTACTAATACAATAGTACCCCTACTAATACAATAGAGATAGTACCTACCCCTCATACAATAGAGTACCTACCCCTCATACAATAGAGATAGTACCTACCCCTCATACAATAGAGATAGTACTAATACAATAGAGAGAGTACCTACCCCTCATACAATAGAGAGAGTACCTACCCCTCATACAATAGAGACAGTACCTACCCCTCATACAATAGAGACAGTACCTACCCCTCATACAATAGAGAGAGTACCTACCCCTCATACAATAGAGATAGTACCTACCCCTCATACAATAGAGAGAGTACTAATACAATAGAGAGAGTACTAATACAATAGAGAGAGTACTAATACAATAGTACCCCTACTAATACAATAGAGATAGTACCTACCCCTCATACAATAGAGTACCTACCCCTCATACAATAGAGATAGTACCTACCCCTCATACAATAGAGATAGTACTAATACAATAGAGATAGTACCTACCCCTCATACAATAGAGAGAGTACCTACCCCTCATACAATAGAGAGAGTACCTACCCCTCATACAATAGAGATAGTACCTACCCCTCATACAATAGAGACAGTACCTACCCCTCATACAATAGAGTACCTACCCCTCATACAATAGAGATAGTACCTACCCCTCATACAATAGAGAGAGTACTAATACAATAGAGATAGTACCTACCCCTCATACAATAGAGAGAGTACCTACCCCTCATACAATAGAGATAGTACCTACCCCTCATACAATAGAGATAGTACTTACCCCTCATACAATAGAGATAGTACCTACCCCTCAAACAA
>NC_048582.1:2071785-2076785 GCF_013265735.2 Oncorhynchus mykiss | reverse complement strand
GAAGATGTTCTGTAGATTACTACTGTCTGGGAAGATGTTCCTTCATCCACGTAGATGTTCTGTAGATTACTACTGTCTGGGTAGATGTTCTGTAGATTACTACTGTCTGGGTAGATGTTCTGTAGATTATTACTGTCTGGGAAGATGTTCTGTAGATTATTACTGTCTGGTAAGATGTTCCTTCATCCACGTAGATGTTCTGTAGATTATTACTGTCTGGGAAGATGTTCTGTAGATTATTACTGTCTGGGAAGATGTTCTGTAGATTACTACTGTCTGGGAAGATGTTCCTTCATCCACGTAGATGTTCTGTAGATTACTACTGTCTGGGAAGATGTTCTGTAAATTATTACTGTCTGGTAAGATGTTCTGTAGATTACTACTGTCTGGTAAGATGTTCTGTAGATTACTACTGTCTGGGAAGATGTTCCTTCATCCACGTAGATGTTCTGTAGATTATTACTGCCTCGTCTGGTAAAATGTAAGGTACAAAGTGCCCCATGGTAAACATCAAGAGAGAGGAAGGAGTGAGAGGGGAGAGAAAGAAAGAGAGAGAGATAATAATCTACAACATGACATAGATTTATCAATCTTTGAACCTCTTATGTATTTCATGAATGCATCATTAGAGGTGATTCAGAGAGAGATGTTTCCAACCCTTCAGTAGGTGATGAGGTTATGGACCATCACACGTCTCTGTGCTGTGCAGTCGGAGGAGATGAATGTAGGAAGTCACTGAGATCCTGTGGGACCGTCCAGGTATTTGACTGTTCAGTCGTCTGTACCTTCTGTCCATAATAACTTCACAGGGAGCGAATGGATCACGTTACAGGACTAGTAACAGACCCGGTCTCTCTCCGCAGAGGGAACGTTACGGGACTAGTAACAGACCCGGTCTCTCTCCGCAGCGGGAACGTTACAGGACTAGTAACAGACCCGGTCTCTCTCTCCGCAGAGGGAACGTTACATGACTAGTAACAGACCCGGTCTCTCTCCGCAGAGGGGACGTTACAGGACTAGTAACAGACCCGGTCTCTCTCCGCAGAGGGAACGTTACAGGACTAGTAACAGACCCGGTCTCTCTCCGCAGAGGGAACGTTACAGGACTAGTAACAGACCCGGTCTCTCTCCACAGAGGGAACGTTACAGGACTAGTAACAGACCCGGTCTCTCACCGCAGAGGGAACGTTACAGGACTAGTAACAGACCCGGTCTCTCTCCGCAGAGGGAACGTTACAGGACTAGTAACAGACCCGGTCTCTCTCCTCAGCGGGAACGTTACAGGACTAGTAACAGACCCGGTCTCTCTCCGCAGAGGGAACGTTACAGGACTAGTAACAGACCCGGTCTCTCTCCGCAGAGGGAACACGTTACAGGACTAGTAACAGACCCGGTCTCTCTCCGCAGCGGGAACGTTACAGCACTAGTAACAGACCCGGTCTCTCTCCGCAGAGGGAACGTTACAGGACTAGTAACAGACCCGGTCTCTCTCCGCAGAGGGAACGTTACAGGACTAGTAACAGACCCGGTCTCTCTCCGCAGAGGGAACGTTACAGGACTAGTAACAGACCCGGTCTCTCTCCGCAGAGGGATCACGTTACAGGACTAGTAACAGACCCGGTCTCTCTCCGCAGAGGGAACGTTACAGGACTAGTAACAGACCCGGTCTCTCTCTGCAGAGGGAACGTTACAGGACTAGTAACAGACCCGGTCTCTATCCGCAGAGGGAACACGTTACAGGACTAGTAACAGACCCGGTCTCTCTCCGCAGAGGGAATGTTACAGGACTAGTAACAGACCCGGTCTCTCTCCGCAGAGGGAACGTTACAGGAATAGTAACAGACCCGGTCTCTCTCCGCAGAGGGAACGTTACAGGACTAGTAACAGACCCGGTCTCTCTCCGCAGAGGGAATGTTACAGGACTAGTAACAGACCCGGTCTCTCTCCGCAGAGGGAATGTTACAGGACTAGTAACAGACCCGGTCTCTCTCCGCAGAGGGATCACGTTACAGGACTAGTAACAGACCCGGTCTCTCTCCGCAGAGGGAACGTTACAGGACTAGTAACAGACCCGGTCTCTCTCTGCAGAGGGAACGTTACAGGACTAGTAACAGACCCGGTCTCTATCCGCAGAGGGAACACGTTACAGGACTAGTAACAGACCCGGTCTCTCTCCGCAGAGGGAATGTTACAGGACTAGTAACAGACCCGGTCTCTCTCCGCAGAGGGAACGTTACAGGAATAGTAACAGACCCGGTCTCTCTCCGCAGAGGGAACGTTACAGGACTAGTAACAGACCCGGTCTTTCTCCGCAGAGGGAACGTTACAGGACTGGTAACAGACCCGGTCTCTCTCTGCAGAGGGAACGTTACAGGACTAGTAACAGACCCGGTCTCTCTCCGCAGAGGGAACACGTTACAGGACTAGTAACAGACCCGGTCTCTCTCCGCAGAGGGATCACGTTACAGGACTAGTAACAGACCCGGTCTCTCTCCGCAGAGGGAACGTTACAGGACTAGTAACAGACCCGGTCTCTCTCCTCAGCGGGAACGTTACAGGACTAGTAACAGACCCGGTCTCTCTCCGCAGAGGGAACGTTACAGGACTAGTAACAGACCCGGTCTCTCTCCGCAGAGGGAACACGTTACAGGACTAGTAACAGACCCGGTCTCTCTCCGCAGAGGGAACGTTACAGGACTAGTAACAGACCCGGTCTCTCTCCGCAGAGGGATCACGTTACAGGACTAGTAACAGACCCGGTCTCTCTCTCCGCAGCGGGAACGTTACAGGACTAGTAACAGACCCGGTCTCTCTCCGCAGAGGGAACGTTACAGGACTAGTAACAGACCCGGTCTCTCTCCGCAGCGGGAACGTTACAGGACTAGTAACAGACCCGGTCTCTCTCCGCAGAGGGAACATTACAGGACTAGTAACAGACCCGGTCTCTCTCCGCAGAGGGAACGTTACAGGACTAGTAACAGACCCGGTCTCTCTCCGCAGCGGGAACGTTACAGGACTAGTAACAGACCCGGTCTCTCTCCGCAGAGGGAACGTTACAGGACTAGTAACAGACCCGGTCTCTCTACGCAGAGGGAACGTTACAGGACTAGTAACAGACCCGGTCTCTCTCCGCAGAGGGAACGTTACAGGACTAGTAACAGACCCGGTCTCTCTCCGCAGAGGGAACACGTTACAGGACTAGTAACAGACCCGGTCTCTCTCCGCAGAGGGAACGTTACAGGACTAGTAACAGACCCGGTCTCTCTCCGCAGAGGGAACGTTACAGGACTAGTAACAGACCCGGTCTCTCTCCGCAGAGGGAACGTTACAGGACTAGTAACAGACCCGGTCTCTCTCCGCAGAGGGATCACGTTACAGGACTAGTAACATACCCGGTCTCTCTCCGCAGAGGGAACGTTACAGGACTAGTAACAGACCCGGTCTCTCTCCGCAGAGGGAACGTTACAGGACTAGTAACAGACCCGGTCTCTCTCCGCAGAGGGATCACGTTACAGGACTAGTAACAGACCCGGTCTCTCTCCGCAGAGGGAACGTTACAGGACTAGTAACAGACCCGGTCTCTCTCCGCAGAGGGATCACGTTACAGGACTAGTAACAGACCCGGTCTCTCTCCGCAGAGGGATCACGTTACAGGACTAGTAACAGACCCGGTCTCTCTCCGCAGAGGGAACGTTACAGGACTAGTAACAGACCCGGTCTCTCTCCGCAGAGGGAACGTTACAGGACTAGTAACAGACCCGGTTTCTCTCCGCAGAGGGAACGTTACAGGACTAGTAACAGACCCGGTCTCTCTCCGCAGAGGGAACGTTACAGGACTAGTAACAGACCCGGTCTCTCTCCGCAGAGGGAACGTTACAGGACTAGTAACAGACCCGGTCTCTCTCCGCAGAGGGAACGTTACAGGACTAGTAACAGACCCGGTCTCTCTCCGCAGAGGGAACGTTACAGGACTAGTAACAGACCCGGTCTCTCTCCGCAGAGGGAACGTTACAGGACTAGTAACAGACCCGGTCTCTCTCCGCAGAGGGAACGTTACAGGACTAGTAACAGACCCGGTCTCTCTCCGCAGCGGGAACGTTACAGGACTAGTAACAGACCCGGTCTCTCTCCGCAGAGGGAACGTTACAGGACTAGTAACAGACCCGGTCTCTCTACGCAGAGGGAACGTTACAGGACTAGTAACAGACCCGGTCTCTCTCCGCAGAGGGAACACGTTACAGGACTAGTAACAGACCCGGTCTCTCACCGCAGAGGGAACGTTACAGGACTAGTAACAGACCCGGTCTCTCTCCGCAGAGGGAACGTTACAGGACTAGTAACAGACCCGGTCTCTCTCCGCAGCGGGAACGTTACAGGACTAGTAACAGACCCGGTCTCTCTCCGCAGAGGGATCACGTTACAGGACTAGTAACAGACCCGGTCTCTCTCCGCAGAGGGAAAGTTACAGGACTAGTAACAGACCCGGTCTCTCTCCGCAGAGGGAACGTTACAGGACTAGTAACAGACCCGGTCTCTCTCCGCAGAGGGAACGTTACAGGACTAGTAACAGACCCGGTCTCTCTCCGCAGAGGGAACGTTACAGGACTAGTAACAGACCCGGTCTCTCTCCGCAGAGGGAACGTTACAGGACTAGTAACAGACCCGGTCTCTCTCCGCAGAGGGAACGTTACAGGACTAGTAACAGACCCGGTCTCTCTCCGCAGAGGGAACGTTACAGGACTAGTAACAGACCCGGTCTCTCTCCGCAGCGGGAACGTTACAGGACTAGTAACAGACCCGGTCTCTCTCCACAGAGGGAACGTTACAGGACTAGTAACAGACCCGGTCTCTCTCCGCAGAGGGAACGTTACAGGACTAGTAACAGACCCGGTCTCTCTCCGCAGAGGGAACGTTACAGGACTAGTAACAGACCCGGTTTCTCTCCGCAGAGGGAACGTTACAGGACTAGTAACAGACCCGGTCTCTCTCCGCAGAGGGAA
>NC_048582.1:2034285-2066785 GCF_013265735.2 Oncorhynchus mykiss | reverse complement strand
GAGTGTGAGCTGAGAGCTGCTGACTTGGCTCTGAAGGTAACAAACACACACTGAACCTTTAGTTCCTACCTCCACCAGGGTCAAAGTTCATGTTGCTGAGAGAGGATTCTAGATGCACATTAACACACACTGAACCGTTAGTTCCTACCTCCACCCACACGTTGTTTAAAGGTCCCCACCATGGGATGTCATTACAGAGTATATCATCTAACCTTCCCCTGACTAGGAGCAGATCACTAGAAATCACTAACACAGTCGCTGGTAATTAACACAGTTCACAGATTAACACCCACCCCCCCACCCCCCCACCCCACTGCATTGATTTCCTCCATAGTAGAGGGTCAAAGTTCATGTTGCTGAGAGAGGATTCTAGATGCACATTAACACACACACACACACACACACACTATATCCCAGCATTGGGCCAGTAACTGGCCTGGAACCCTGTGTCCCAGCATTGGGCCAGTAACTGGGCTATATAACCCTGTGTCCCAGCATTGGGCCAGTAACTGGGCTATATAACCCTGTGTCCCAGCATTGGGCCAGTAACTGGGCTATATAACCCTGTGTCCCAGCATTGGGCCAGTAACTGGGCTATAAAACCATGTGTCCCAGCATTGGGCCAGTAACTGGGCTATATAACCATGTGTCCCAGCATTGGGCCAGTAACTGGGCTATATAACCCTGTGTCCCAGCATTGGGCCAGTAACTGGGCTATATAACCCTGTATCCCAGCATTGGGCCAGTAACTGGGCTATATAACCCTGTGTCCCAGCATTGGGCCAGTAACTGGGCTATATAACCTTGTGTCCCAGCATTGGGCCAGTAACTGGGCTATATAACCCTGTGTCCCATTATTGGGCCAGTAACTGGGCTATATAACCCTGTGTCCCAGCATTGGGCCAGTAACTGGGCTATATAAATCTGTGTCCCAGCATTGGGCCAGTAACTGGGCTATATAACCCTGTGTCCCAGCATTGGGCCAGTAACTGGGCTATATAACTCTGTGTCCCAGCATTGGGCCAGTAACTGGGCTATATAACTCTGTGTCCCAGCATTGGGCCAGTAACTGGGCTATATAACCCTGTGTCCCAGCATTGGGCCAGTAACTGGGCTATATAACCCTGTGTCCCAGCATTGGGTCAGTAACTGGGCTGTAACCCTGTGTCCCAGCATTGGGCCAGTAACTGGGCTATAAAACCATGTGTCCCAGCATTGGGCCAGTAACTGGGCTATATAACCCTGTGTCCCAGCATTGGGCCAGTAACTGGGCTATATAACTCTGTGTCCCAGCATTGGGCCAGTAACTGGGCTATATAAATCTGTGTCCCAGCATTGGGCCAGTAACTGGGCTATACATCCATCCCTCCCTCCATGAACAAGCATTTCACTGTTACACAGAAACCAAACCGGCCTGCGCCATCGTGCGTCATCGTGCGTCATCGTGCGTCATCGTGCGTCATCGTGCGTCATCGTGCGTCATCGTGCGTCATCGTGCGCCATCGTGCATACATGTATTTTGTCCCCCTACACCAAACGTGATCACGACATGCAGGTTAAAATATCAAAACAAACTCTAAACCAATTTATATTAATTTGGGGACCGGTCGAAAATAATTAAACATTTATGGCAATTTAGCTAGCTAGCTTGCTGTTGCGAGCTAATTTGTCCTGGGGATATAAACATTGAGTTTGTTGTTTTACCTGAAATGCACAAGGTCCTCTACTACGACACATAAACCAGTCGACCGAATCGTTTTTCCTTCCAGGTCTTTTCTTCTCTTGACTTTATATTGCGATTAGCAACTTTCATAAATGAGGTGCGTTACCGCCACCGACCTCGTACGTCTTTCAGTCTCCCACGCCGGTTTAACCAATGAGGAGATGGGACTTGCAGCGTGATCTGCGTCACAAATAGAACTGACTTCTATTTTAGCCCTTGGCAACGCAGACGCTCGTTGACGCGCGGCTGCAATAATTGAATAATATAGATTTCTAAATTTATTTTGCAGCGCTCTTCGCACGCGACGCGGGTTGGCGTGGTCAGCCTGGTTAGTCTACACCTGTTGTATGAAGAGCTTGTGACAAATGTGATGTGACTGGAGTATTGAGGAGAGTCTAGTCTGGTCTGATTTAATGAACCTCTGTCTGAACCGCAGGGGATACAGACTGCCTGGTGGGAGTGTGATCCGTGTGTGTGTGTGTGTGTGTGTGTGAGGTGCAACACATCAACACAACAGAAATAGGTAGAGAGACCGGGTGAATCTCAAGTCATTCCTTGCGTCCCTTTTCCTTGCCTCCTAAACATATACATTGGGAAGCGAGGAGAACATTCAACGACTTAAAGAACAGCTAGAACAGTTCAACTAAACACACCGTCTTTTCCCTTACGAAGGGACTGAGTTTTGTGTGCTTTGCCTCTCTCTCTCCCTCTCTCTCTCCCTCCTCTTTCTCTCTCTCTCTCTCTCCCTCCTCTTTCTGTCTCTGTCTCTGTTTCTGTCTCTCTCCCTCCCCTTTCTCTCTCTCTCTCTCTGTCTCTCCCTCCTTTCTCTCTCTCTCTCTCTGTCTCTCCCTCCTTTCTCTCTCTCTGTCTCTCTCTCTCCCTCCCTCCTCTTTCTCTCTCTCCCTCCTCTTTCTCTCTCTCTCTCTCTCTCTCTCTCTCTCTGTCTCTCCCTCCTCTTTCTCTCTCTCTCTCTCCCTCCTCTTTCTCTCTCTGTCTCTGTTTCTGTCTCTCTCCCTCCCCTTTCTCTCTCTCTCTCTCTCTCTCCCTCCTTTCTCTCTCTCTGTCTCTCTCTCTCCCTCCTCTTTCTCTCTCTCTCTCTCTCTCTCTCTCTCTCTCTCTCTCTCTCTCTCTCTGTCTCTCCCTCCTCTTTCTCTCTCTCTCTCCCTCCTCTTTCTCTCTCTCTCTCTCTCTCTCCCTCCTCTTTCTCTCTCTCTCTCTCTCTCTCTCCCTCCTCTTTCTCTCTCTCTCTCTCTCTCTCTCCCTCCTCTTTCTCTCTCTGTCTCTGTTTCTGTCTCTCTCTCTCCCTCCCCTTTCTCTCTCTCTCTCTCTCTCTCCCTCCTTTCTCTCTGTCTCTCTCTCTCTCTGTCTCTCCCTCCTTTCTCTCTCTGTCTCTCTCTCTCTCCCTCCCCTTTCTCTCTCTCTCGCTCTCTCTCTCTCTCTCTCTCTCTCTCTCTCTCTCTCTCTCTCTCTCTCTCTCTGTCTCTCTGTCTCTGTCTCCAGTTTGACGAGGAGTACCTGGGTCGACAGGAGGCTCAGGCTCAGCTGCTTAAGAGTGAAGAGAAGATCAATGAATTGCAGGCAGAGCTACTTGCCTTCAAGTCCCAGGTAACTCCACACCACACCCACAGACAGACAGACAGACACACACCTGGGTTTCTGTGAGGAAAATGTGGCCCGGACATTTGAGGAATGCATCGAACCCTGATTAGGGCGTCCACCCACGGTGCTCAGAATGACACAAATCACATTTAGGTTTTATGGTAGTTAAACGGCGTTGCGTCCTCCCTACCGAGTACCGATCCTCACTTCACAACATTTCAGAAATAACCGTCCCACGTGAATACCGATCCTCACTTCACAACATTTCAGAAATAACCGTCCCACGTGAATACCGATCCTCACTTCACAACATTTCAGAAATAACCGTCCCACGTGAACTTTTCCTCGGTCAACAAGACTCGCGTAACGAACGGCAAAATCACTGGCCGATGTCGATCTATGATGAAAATATCTACTTGAAATTGAGAGGGAAGATCCGAAGATGAAACAGCTAGCATGGGATGCTAATATGACTAGGATTATCATCAACTAGCATGGGATGCTAATTTGACTAGGATTATCATCAACTAGCACGGGATGCTAATATGACTAGGATTGTCATCAACTAGCATGGGATGCTAATTTGACTAGGATTATCATCAACTAGCATGGGATGCTAATTTGACTAGGATTATCATCACCTAGCATGGGATGCTAATATGACTAGGATTATCATCAACTAGCATGGGATGCTAATTTGACTAGGATTATCATCACCTAGCATGGGATGCTAATATGACTAGGATTATCATCAACTAGCATGGGATGCTAATATGACTAGGATTATCATCAACTAGCATGGGATGCTAATATGAATAGGATTATCATCAACTAGCATGGGATGCTAATATGACTAGGATTATCATCAACTAGCATGACATGCTAATATGAGGCTACTTGTTGCAATGTCTCTATACAATGATTGCTCCACGATATGGTGGGGTTTTGGCTATAGGCTACTGGTTACATTGTTTGGTTTGGCTATAGGCGACTTTGAAGCAAGATAAAGAGAACGCACACTTAGATTCACACAGGACACCGAATAGGACAGGAGAAGTACTCCAGATATAACAAACTGACCCTAGCCCCCCGACACATAAACTACTGCAGCATAAATACTGGAGGCTGAGACAGGAGGGGTCAGGAGACACTGTGGCCCACTCCGAGGACACCCCCGGACAGGGCCAAACAGGAAGGATATAACCCCACCCACTTTGCCAAAGCACAGCCCCCACACCACTAGAGGGATATCTTCAACCACCAACTTACCATCCTGAGACAAGGCTGAGTATAGCCCACAAAGACCTCCGCCACGGCACAACCCAAGGGGTTGTAGCCTCTCTACTGTATATAGCCTGTATATAGATTTGATTTGCGTGCCTCATTTGAAGTAAAACGTCTAGCTGTTGAATCATCAAGTGGTGCGTGACGTTCTGAATCCTGCCGCTGATTATAGCTTATAGTCTTCAATTACCAGTTGGGTAATCCTACCGCTGATTATAGTTCATAGTCTTTAATTACCAGTTGGGTAATCCTACCGCTGATTATAGCTTATAGTCTTCAATTACCAGTTGGGTAATTCAGCATTTTAATTTAGCTGTGTCCGTCAGAACAGGTCAATAGAGGAGACTGTTATGTATTTATTAAAATAGTCTAATCCAATTGTCATCGTGTGGTTTGATAGAAGCTGTTGTCTTTCGGCCATTTGAGGTGAGCAGTAATAGTCTTAGTGTGGTTTGATAGAAGCTGTTGTCTTTCGGCCATTTGAGGTGAGCAGTAATTGTCATAGTGTGTTTTGATAGAAGCTGTTGTCTTTCGGCCATTTGAGGTGAGCAGTAATTGTCATAGTGTGTTTTGATAGAAGCTGTTGTCTTTCGGCCATTTGAGGTGAGCAGTAATTGTCATAGTGTGTTTTGATAGAAGCTGTTGTCTTTCGGCCATTTGAGGTGAGCAGTAATTGTCATAGTGTGTTTTGATAGAAGCTGTTGTCTTTCTTTTTTGGGTTCCAAATGGACCACTATTCACTATGTAGTGGTGCTATACTGCCTCACAGCGCCTTGGGTTCCAAATGGACCACTATTCACTATGTAGTGGTCCTATACTGCCTCACAGCGCCTTGGGTTCCAAATGGACCACTATTCACTATGTAGTGGTGCTATACTGCCTCACAGCGCCTTGGGTTCCAAATGGACCACTATTCACTATGTAGTGGTCCTATACTGCCTCACAGCGCCTTGGGTTCCAAATGGACCACTATTCACTATGTAGTGGTCCTATACTGCCTCACAGCGTCTTGGGTTCCAAATGGACCACTATTCACTATGTAGTGGTGCTATACTGCCTCACAGCGTCTTGGGTTCCAAATGGACCACTATTCACTATGTAGTGGTCCTATACTGCCTCACAGCGTCTTGGGTTCCAAATGGACCACTATTCACTATGTAGTGGTGCTATACTGCCTCACAGCGCCTTGGGTTCCAAATGGACCACTATTCACTATGTAGTGGTGCTATACTGCCTCACAGCGCCTTGGGTTCCAAATGGACCACTATTCACTATGTAGGGGTCCTATACTGCCTCACAGCGTCTTGGGTTCCAAATGGACCACTATTCACTATGTAGTGGTGCTATACTGCCTCACAGCGCCTTGGGTTCCAAATGGACCACTATTCACTATGTAGTGGTGCTATACTGCCTCACAGCGCCTTGGGTTCCAAATGGACCACTATTCACTATGTAGTGGTCCTATACTGCCTCACAGCGCCTTGGGTTCCAAATGGACCACTATTCACTATGTAGTGGTGCTATACTGCCTCACAGCGCCTTGAGTTCCAAATGGACCACTATTCACTATGTAGTGGTGCTATACTGCCTCACAGCGCCTTGGGTTCCAAATGGACCACTATTCACTATGTAGTGGTGCTATGGGCCCTAGTGCATGGTATAGGGAGTATGGGGCCGTTTGGAGCACATCCAACCCTGTTGTGTGGGGTATACTGGCCTCACTTCCAGTCCTGTTGTGTGGGGTATACTGGCCTCACATCCAGCCCTGTTGTGTGGGGTAAACTGGCCTCACATCCAGTCCTGTTGTGTGGGGTATACTGGCCTCACATCCAGTCCTGTTGTGTGGGGTATACTGGCCTCACATCCAGCCCTGTTGTGTGGGGTATACTGGCCTCACTTCCAGTCATGTTGTGTGGGGTATACTGGCCTCACATCCAGCCCTGTTGTGTGGGGTATACTGGCCTCACTTCCAGTCCTGTTGTGTGGGGTATACTGGCCTCACATCCAGCCCTGTTGTGTGGGGTATACTGGCCTCACATCCAGCCCTGTTGTGTGGGGTATACTGGCCTCACATCCAGTCCTGTTGTGTGGGGTATACTGGCCTCACATCCAGCCCTGTTGTTTGGGGTATACTGGCCTCACACTGAGCTGTGTTGTGTGGGGTATACTGGCCTCACATCCAGCCCTGTTGTGTGGGGTATACTGGCCTCACATCCAGCCCTGTTGTGTGGGGTATACTGGCCTCACATCCAGTCCTGTTGTGTGGGGTATACTGGCCTCACATCCAGCCCTGTTGTGTGGGGTATACTGGCCTCACACTGAGCTGTGTTGTGTGGGGTATACTGGCCTCACACTGAGCTGTGTTGTGTGGGGTATACTGGCCTCACACTGAGCTGTGTTGTGTGGGGTATACTGGCCTCACACTGAGCTGTGTTGTGTGGGGTATACTGGCCTCACACTGAGCTGTGTTGTGTGGGGTATACTGGCCTCACACTGAGCTGTGTTGTGTGGGGTATACTGGCCTCACATCCAGCCCTGTTGTGTGGGGTATACTGGCCTCACATCCAGCCCTGTTGTGTGGGGTATACTGGCCTCACATCCAGCCCTGTTGTGTGGGGTATACTGGCCTCACTTCCAGTCCTGTTGTGTGGGGTATACTGGCCTCACATCCAGCCCTGTTGTGTGGGGTATACTGGCCTCACATCCAGCCCTGTTGTGTGGGGTATACTGGCCTCACATCCAGCCCTGTTGTGTGGGGTATACTGGCCTCACTTCCAGTCCTGTTGTGTGGGGTATACTGGCCTCACATCCAGCCCTGTTGTGTGGGGTATACTGGCCTCACATCCAGCCCTGTTGTGTGGGGTATACTGGCCTCACATCCAGTCCTGTTGTGTGGGGTATACTGGCCTCACATCCAGCCCTGTTGTGTGGGGTATACTGGCCTCACACTGAGCTGTGTTGTGTGGGGTATACTGGCCTCACATCCAGCCCTGTTGTGTGGGGTATACTGGCCTCACATCCAGCCCTGTTGTGTGGGGTATACTGGCCTCACATCCAGTCCTGTTGTGTGGGGTATACTGGCCTCACATCCAGTCCTGTTGTGTGGGGTATACTGGACTCACATCCAGCCCTGTTGTGTGGGGTATACTGGCCTCACACTGAGCTGTGTTGTGTGGGGTATACTGGCCTCACACTGAGCTGTGTTGTGTGGGGTATACTGGCCTCACACTGAGCTGTGTTGTGTGGGGTATACTGGCCTCACACTGAGCTGTGTTGTGTGGGGTATACTGGCCTCACACTGAGCTGTGTTGTGTGGGGTATACTGGCCTCACACTGAGCTGTGTTGTGTGGGGTATACTGGCCTCACATCCAGCTGTGTTGTGTTCTGGGCTCTGAGTCAACACTCTCACTGGTGTTAATGTTTTGTGATGGAGCAGGAGATAGTAGTGACAACACTGAGAATTTACCTTCCTTCTCTCTCTCTCTGTCTCTCTGTCTCTCTCTCTCTCTCTCTCTCTCTCTCTCTCTCTCTCTCTCTCTCTCTCTCTCTGCCTCTCTGTCTCTCTCTCTCTCTCTCTCTCTCTCTCTCTCTCTCTCTCTGCTTTCTCTCCTCTCCTCTCTCTCCTCTCTCTCCTCTCTCCTCCTCTCCGCTCTCTCCTCTTTCTCTCCTCCTCTCTGCTTTCTCTCTCTCTCTCTCTCTCTCTCTGCTTTCTCTCTCTTTCTCTCTGCTTTCTCTCTCCTCTCTGTCTCTCTGCTCTCCCCCCGACACTCCCACACACACTTACCCGTTTTGTTCCTGTGTTGAAGTCCCCCCAGAGAGGGTTAGAGAGCAGCCCAGAGTTGACCTTAGTGTGGTTCTGTTCTTCAATATAAAACTGTTGTCTGGATCAATAGACCATTTGCTCTGTACCATACAATCTACACAGCTCTCTGTCCTGCTCACAGCGATTTGTACCTTTTGAAGTGAACCAACAGAGTGATGAGGTTTGATCACTAAAGATGTTTACAACTGTCAACTGTTTGGTCCTGTCATCCTGTCCTGATGGATGAGAGAGGAGACACGCGCTCACATTCTCTCTCTCTCTCCTCTCTCTCTCTCTCTCTCACTCTCTCACTCTCTCACTCTCTCTCTCACTCTCTCATTCTATGTCTCTCTCTCTCTTTCTGTCTCTCTCATTCTCTCACTCTCTCACTCTCTCTCACTCTCTCTCGCTCTCACTCTCTCTCTCATTCTCTCTCTCTCTCGCTCTCTCTCTCTCTCATTCTCTCTCTCTCTCGCTCTCTCTCTCTTTTTCTGTCTCTCTCTCTTTTTCTGTCTCTCTCTCTCTGTCTCTCTCTCTCTGTCTCTGTCTCTCTCTCTCCCCCTCTGTCTCTCTCTGTCTCTCTCTCTCTCATTCTCTCTCCCTCTCTCATATTCTCTCTCTCTCTCTCTCTCTCCCTCTCTCATTCTCTCTCTCTCTCTCTCTCTATGTTGTAATAAGCCAACAGAATAGCCTCTCCAGTCTCCACAATACAACAACGTCTCCAGGCTGATTCACCTCGTATTGTGATATATGTCATAGATGGGCTTTGGTCTGTACACAATGTTACTGAGTCTCCTCCAGAATGTATTCACACCCAAACACTGTGTTGTGTTGCAGTCTGAATTTAAAATGGTTTTAACTGTAGGCTTTGTGTCACTGACCTCTACACACTACACACTACACACTACACACTATACACTATACACTATACACTACACACTATACACTATACACTACACACTACACACTATACACTACACACTATACACTACACACTACACACTATACACTATACACTATACACTATACACTACTCACTACACACTATACACTATACACTACACACTATACACTATACACTACACACTACACACTATACACTACACACTATACACTACACACTACACACTATACACTATACACTATACACTATACACTATACACTACACACTACACACTATACACTATACACTACACACTATACACTATACACTACACACTACACACTATACACTACACACTATACACTACACACTACACACTATACACTATACACTATACACTACACACTACACACTATACACTATACACTACACACTATACACTATACACTATACACTACACACTACACACTATACACTATACACTACACACTACACACTACACACTACACACTACACACTATACACTACACACTACACACTACACACTACACACTACACACTACACACTACACACTACACACTATACACTATACACTACACACTACACACTACACACTACACACTACACACTACACACTATACACTATACACTACACACTATACACTATACACTATACACTACACACTATACACTATACACTATACACTATACACTACACACAATACACTACACACTACACACTACACACTACACACTATACACTATACACTATACACTACACACTATACACTATACACTACACACTCCACACTATACACTACACACTACACACTATACACTATACACTATACACTACACACTACACACTACACACTACACACTATACACTACACACTACACACTACACACTATACACTACACACTATACACTACACACTATACACTATACACTACACACTATACACTACACACTACACACTATACACTATACACTATACACTACACAATACACTACACACTATACACTACACACTATACACTACACACTATACACTACACACTATACACTATACACTATACACTACACACTATACACTACACACTATACACTATACACTACACACTATACACTATACACTATACACTACACACTATACACTATACACTATACACTATACACTACACACTATACACTATACACTACACACTATACACTATACACTATACACTATACACTATACACTATACACTATACACTACACACTATACACTATACACTATACACTACACACTATACACTACACACTATACACTATACACTACACACTACACACTACACACTATACACTACACACTACACACTATACACTATACACTACACACTATACACTATACACTACACACTATACACTATACACTACACACTACACACTACACACTACACACTACACCCCATAATGTCAACGTGGAATGTAGTCTTCAGATATGATTACACATTTATTACAAATGAACAGCTGAAATGTCTTCAGTCAATAATTATTCAGCCCCTTTGTTGTGTCAAACCTAAATCTGTTTTTTGTCGTCAAGCCTAAATCTTTTCAGGACTAAAACTGTACTTAAGGCACATCACTTGCATGGACTCACTCTGTGTTCAACTATAGTGTTTAACATGATGTTTTGAAAGACAATCTCATCTCTGTGTTCCCACACATACAATTATCTTTAAGCTCCCTCAGTCCAGCAGTGAATTTCAAACACCAGATTCAACCACAAAGACCAGGGAGGTTTTCCAACGTCTCACAAAGAAGGGACCAGTATTGATAGATAGAAAGCAGACATTGATCATCCATTTGAGCCCGGTGAAGTTATTAATTACACTTTGGATGGTGTATCAATACACCCAGTCACTACAGAGATACAGGCGTCCTTCCTAACTCAGTTGCCGGAGAGGAAGGAAACTGCTCAGGGATTTCACCATGAGGCCAATGGTGACTTTAAAACCGTTGGCAGTTCAATGGCTGTGATAGGAGATGGATCAACAACATTGTAGTTACTCCACAATACTAACCTAAACTACAGAGTGAAAAGAAGTAAATCTGTACTGAATAAAACAAAACATGCATCCTGTTTGCACTAAGGCACGAAAGTAGAACTGCAATACATTTGGCAAATAAATTAACTTTATGTCCTGAATACAAAGTGTTATGTTTGGGACAAATCCAACACAACACATCACTAAGTACCACTCATATTCATATTTTCAATCATGGTGGTGGCTGCATCAGGTTATGAGTTTGCTTGTCATCGGCAAGGACTAGGGAGTTTTTTTTAGGATAAAAAGAAACTAAATAGCGCTAAACTCCTAGAGGAAAACCTGGTTCAGTCTGCTCTCCACCAGACACTGGGAGATTAATTCACCTTTCAGCAGGACAAACACAAGGCCAAATCTACACTGGAGTTGCTTATAAAATTGTATTGGTCACAGACACATATTTAGCGAAACGCTTGTGTTTCTAGCTCCAACGTTGAAGGTTCCTGAGCGGCCTAGTTACAGTTTTGACTTATTTCGGCTTAAAAACCTATGGCAAGAATTTAAGAATGTTGAAAAGAGGCATGTGGAAATATTTTACAATCACTCTGTGAATACTCATGTCAGTGACTCAATACCGATATTCACAAGCTCCCTCAGTTCAATTCAAGGGCTTTATTGGCGTGGGAACCGTATGTTAGTATTGCCAAAGCAAGGGAAGAAGATAATTAACAAAAGTGAAATAAACTAAATAAACATTACACAGGAGTGTCTCTCTCTGTCTCTCTCTCTGTCCCTGTCTTTCTGTCTCTCTCTGTCTCTCTCTCTCTCTCTCTGTTTCTCTCTCTGTCTCTCTCTCTGTCTCTCTCTTTCTCCCTGTCTCTCTCTCCCTGTATCTCTCTCCCTGTATCTCTCTCCCTGTATCTCTCTCCCTCTCTGTCTCTCTCTGTTTCTCTCTCTGTCTCTCTCTGTCTCTCTCTCTGTCTCTCTCTCTGTCTCTCTCTTTCTCCCTGTCTCTCTCTCCTTGTATCTCTCTCCCTGTATCTCTCTCTCTGTCTCTGTCTCTCTGCCTCTGTCTCTCTGCCTCTGTCTCTCTCTGTCTCTGTTTCTCTCTCTCTCTGTCTCTGTCTCTCTCTCTCTCTCTCTCTCTGTCTCTCTCTGTCTCTCTCTCTCTCTCTCTCTCTGTCTCTCTCTGTCTCTGTCAATCTGTCTCTCTCTCTCTCTCTCTCTCTCTCTGTCTCTCTCTGTCTCTCTCTGTCTCTCTCTCTCTCTGTCTCTCTCTGTCTCTGTCTCTGTCTCTCTGTCTCTCTCTCTCTCTCTCTCTCTCTCTGTCTCTCTGTCTCTCTCTCTCTCTCTCTCTCTCTCTGTCTCTCTGTCTCTCTCTCTCTCTCTGTCTCTGTCAATCTGTCTCTCTCTCTCTCTCTCTCTGTCTCTGTCTCTGTCTCTCTGTCTCTCTCTCTCTCTGTCTCTCTCTGTCTCTGTCAATCTGTCTCTCTCTCTCTGTCTCTGTCAATCTGTCTCTCTCTCTGTCTCTCTCTGTCTCTGTCTCTGTCTCTCTCTCTCTGTCTCTCTCTGTCTCTCTCTGTCTCTGTCAATATGTCTCTCTCTCTCTCTGTCTCTCTCTGTCTCTGTCAATCTGTCTCTCTCTCTCTCTCTCTGTCTCTCTCTGTCTCTCTCTCTGTCTCTCTCTGTCTCTCTCTGTCTCTCTCTCTCTCTCTCTGTCTCTCTCTCTGTCTCTGTCAATCTGTCTCTCTCTCTCTGTCTCTCTCTGTCTCTGTCTCTGTCTCTCTCTCTCTGTCTCTCTCAATATGTCTCTCTGTCTCTGTCTCTCTCTGTCTCTCTCTGTCTCTGTCAATATGTCTCTCTCTCTCTGTCTCTGTCTCTGTCAATCTGTCTCTCTCTGTCTCTCTCTCTGTCTCTGTCTCTCTGTCTCTCTCTCTCTGTCTCTCTCTCTCTGTCTCTCCCTCTCTCTCTGTCTCTGTCTCTCTCTCTCTGTCTCTCTCTGTCTCTCTGTCTCTCTCTCTGTCTCTCTCTGTCTCTCTGTCTCTCTCTCTCTGTCTCTCCCGCTGTCTCTGTCTCTCTCTCTGTCTCTCTGTCTCTCTCTCTCTGTCTGTATCTCTGTCTCTCTGTCTCTCTGTCTCTCCCTCTCTCTCTGTCTCTCTCTCTCTGTCTCTCTGTCTCTCTCTCTCTGTCTCTCTGTCTCTCTCTCTCTGTCTCTCTCTGAGTATTTCCAGGTTAACCCAGTCGTTAGGTTATGATGGAGGGTCTTTACACACACACTGCTCTTGTGCTCTTCTCTGTTTCCAGCTGATCAATCAAGTGTGTAGGATCTCAAGGCGATTGTCAATATCCTGATCAACTGACAGAGTGCTTTCTATTGGAAGCATGTATTTTCAGCTGAACATCCAGTATTGATTTGAGATGTTTTTAGTTTTCAGCACCGCGGGACACGAAGCAAATCACTTATCAGACCTGTTTTATCATCGGCTTCGATCCTGCTGTTTAGAGAGTTCACTATTATATATTATCTATTATATGAGCATTATCTTTTTTAAATGCATTTTATTTCACCTTTATTTAACCAGGTAGGCCAGTTGAGAACACCTTTATTTAACCGGGTAGGCTAGTTGAGAACACCTTTATTTAACCAGCTAGGCTAGTTGAGAACACCTTTATTTAACCAGGTAGGCTAGTTGAGAACACCTTTATTTAACCAGCTAGGCTAGTTGAGAACACCTTTATTTAACCAGGTAGGCTAGTTGAGAACACCTTTATTTAACCAGGTCGGCTAGTTGAGAACACCTTTATTTAACCAGGTAGGCTAGTTGAGAACACCTTTATTTAACCAGGTAGACTAGTTGAGAACACCTTTATTTAACCAGGTAGACTAGTTGAGAACAAGTTCTCATTTACAACTGCAACCTGGCCAAGATAAAGCAAAGCAGTTCGACACAAACAACAACAGCAGAGTTACACATGGGATAAACAGTCAATAATACAATATAAAACATCTATATACAGGGTGTACGAATGAGGTGAGATAAGGGAGGTTAGGCAATAAATAGGCCGTGGTGGCGAAGTAATTAAAATATAGCAATTAAACACTGGAATGGTAGATGTGCAGAAGATGAATGTGCAAGTAGAGATACTGGGGTGCAAAGGAGCCAGATACATACACTGGGTGGTTCCAGCCCTGAATGCTGATTGGCTGACAGCCGTGGTATATCAGACCGTGTACCACGGGTTATGACAAAACATATATATATTTTTTTTACTGCTCTAGTTACCATGGTAACCTGTTTATTATAGCAGTAAGGCACCTCAGGGGGATTGTGGTGTATGGCCAATATACCACGGCTAAAGGGTTGTGTCCAGGCACTCCGCGTTGCGTCGTGCGTAAGAACAGCCTTTGGCCGTGGTATATTGGCCATATACCACACCTCCTCGGGCCTTACTGCTTAAAGATATCGGTAACTGAGTTAAACTGGCAGCTTTAAATGTCAAATGTAGGTAAGCGGTTGTTGGAAAAAGGACATATTTTTAGTTGATCAAAACTAATCCAGTTCCTTGATGTTGTTTTCCTCCTCAGTTTGGAGCGGTCCCAGTGGCCCTCTCCTCCGCCCGTCCTTCCCTCCCTCCGCCTCCTTCTGGTCCGGGAGGTCCCATGCCTCCTCCCCCTCCTCCTCCCCCCCTCCCAGGCTGCGGCCCACCTCCCCCACCAGGAGTGCCTCCCCCGTTCGGTTGTCCCCCTCCCCCTCCTCCTCCCCCGGGGTTCTGTGGGCTGGGCTCGCCTACCCACAACACCTTGCCTTTCGGACTCCGGCCCAAGAAGGAGTTCAAGCTTGAGACTTCCATGAAGCGCCTCAACTGGTCCAAGGTGAGACTCACTCACTCAGTCACTCAGTCAGTCACTCAGTCAGTCACTCAGTCAGTCACTCAGTCAGTCACTCTCACTCATTCAGTCACTCAGTCACTCTCACTCATTCAGTCACTCACTCAGTCACTCGCTCACACACACATCCACTCTCCTCGTCCATTACCCTAGCCTCCTCCCACACACTGCCTGGCCTTCTGTAGCTAACATCTTGCTAAACATGGTGTGTGTCTGAAAACACAGCATGTGGCTGTGAACAAGGCTTGTTTTGAGGTGTGTGTGTGTGTGTGTGTGTGTGTGTGTGTGAAGTGCTACTCAAGAGCCCTGCCTGCTGATCACACAATAAATTAAATTCTCTAGCGATCTCTCCTGAGTTTTAGAGGCACCGTCTCTAAACTTTCAAGTCCTATCAGTGTAGAGGGTTTTTTTTTTGGGGGGGGGGGGATAGATTCATGCATATTAAACGTGTGTGTGTGTGTGTGTGTGTGTGTGTGTGTGTGTGTGTGTGTGTGTGTCGTCCTGTACAGCTGTACACCACCACAAAGGGGTCTCCTTTGAAACCTGTCTCATTGAAACCTGTTTACAAGCTGATCACAACACCAAAGGCGTCACCTAATCACACCCTAATATTCAGTGTGTCGTGCACTACTTTACCATGGCTTAAAAAGTAGTTCTCTGATGTTATATATATATATATATATATATATATAGGTAGTTGGGTGTCGTTTGGGACGTATCCTTGCTCCCAGAGCTTCCTTCCCCAACAGGTCAGATGGTCCAGCTTGTTCAACAGCTGGATAAACGTTTATGGGGAAGGAGAAGAAAACAGGGAAGTGAGATTTAAACAAAAATATGAATTGTAAAATAGCGTGAAGTATTATCACCGAGACGAGATGAAACAACATCTGGTCTTCTGTGCTGAGCCAAGTCTCGTCTGAGACTTCTGGTCCAATCAGAGAGGAGAGGGAGGAGCCCCCCCCCCCCCCCCCCCCCCCCCCCCGGCTTTAAATGGCTGTTGGCACGGAAACGCTAGCCCTGGAAACATCTGTACTGTTGCTTGTTGTTGCCATTTTATATATATATATAAATAAATATAAGATATATATGTCAGGGAAGAAAGTTGGACTTTAAAAATAAACAACTTACTTTAAAACGTCTCAGCTTTTCCCCCTCGATCCTCCAAGTAGCATTCAACCAGCTGATACAGACTAAATGATTCCTAAACCTGTCTAACTCACCCGTGGTGTTACTGTCAGACTAAACCTGTCTAACTCACCCGTGGTGTTACTGTCAGACTAAACCTGTCTCACTCACCCGTGGTGTTACTGTCAGACTAAACCTGTCTAACTCACCCGTGGTGTTACTGTCAGACTAAACCTGTCTAACTCACCCGTGGTGTTACTGTCAGACTAAACCTGTCTAACTCACCCGTGGTGTTACTGTCAGACTAAATGATTCCTAAACCTGTCTAACTCACCCGTGGTGTTACTGTCAGGCCAGCTGATACAGACTAAATGTTTCCTAAACCTGTCTAACTCACCCGTGGTGTTACTGTCAGACTAAACCTGCCTAACTCACCCGTGGTGTTACTGTCAGACTAAATGATTCCTAAACCTGTCTAACTCACCCGTGGTGTTACTGTCAGACCAGCTGATACAGACTAAATATTTCCTAAACCTGTCTAACTCACCCGTGGTGTTACTGTCAGACTAAACCTGTCTAACTCACCCGTGGTGTTACTGTCAGACCAGCTGATACAGACTAAATGTTTCCTAAACCTGTCTAACTCACCTGTGGTGTTACTGTCAGACTAAACCTGTCTAACTCACCCGTGGTGTTACTGTCAGACCAGCTGATACAGACTAAATGTTTCCTAAACCTGTCTAACTCACCCGTGGTGTTACTGTCAGACCAGCTGATTCAGACTAAATAATTCCTAAACCTGTCTAACTCACCCGTGGTGTTACTGTCAGACCAGCTGATACAGACTAAATGATTCCTAAACCTGTCTAACTCACCCGTGGTGTTACTGTCAGACTAAACCTGCCTAACTCACCCGTGATGTTACTGTCAGACCAGCTGATACAGACTAAATGATTCCTAAACCTGCCTCACTCACCCGTGGTGTTACTGTCAGACTAAACCTGTCTAACTCACCCGTGGTGTTACTGTCAGACCAGCTGATACAGACTAAATGATTCCTAAACCTGTCTAACTCACCCGTGGTTTTACTGTCAGACCAGCTGATACCGACTAAATGATTCCTAAACCTGTCTAACTCACCCGTGGTGTTACTGTCAGACCAGCTGATACCGACTAAATGATTCCTAAACCTGCCTCACTCACCCGTGGTGTTACTGTCAGACTAAACCTGTCTAACTCACCCGTGGTGTTACTGTCAGACCAGCTGATACAGACTAAATGTTTCCTAAACCTGTCTAGCTCACCCGTGGTGTTACTGTCAGACCAGCTGATTCAGACTAAATAATTCCTAAACCTGTCTAACTCACCCGTGGTGTTACTGTCAGACCAGCTGATACAGAGTAAATGATTCCTAAACCTGTCTAACTCACCCGTGGTGTTACTGTCAGACTAAACCTGCCTAACTCACCCGTGATGTTACTGTCAGACCAGCTGATACAGACTAAATGATTCCTAAACCTGCCTCACTCACCCGTGGTGTTACTGTCAGACTAAACCTGTCTAACTCACCCGTGGTGTTACTGTCAGACCAGCTGATACAGACTAAATGATTCCTAAACCTGGTTAACTCACCCGTGGTTTTACTCTCAGACCAGCTGATACCGACTAAATGATTCCTAAACCTGTCTAACTCACCCGGGGTGTCAGACAGCTGATACCGACTAAATGATTCCTAAACCTGCCTCACTCACCCGTGGTGTTACTGTCAGACTAAACCTGTCTAACTCACCCGTGGTGTTACTGTCAGACCAGCTGATACAGACTAAATGATTCCTAAACCTGTCTAACTCACCCGTGGTGTTACTGTCAGACTAAACCTGTCTAACTCACCCGTGGTGTTACTGTCAGACCAGCTGATACAGACTAAATGTTTCCTAAACCTGTCTAACTCACCTGTGGTGTTACTGTCAGACTAAACCTGTCTAACTCACCCGTGGTGTTACTGTCCGACTAAATGTTTCCTAAACCTGTCTAACTCACCCGTGGTGTTACTGTCAGACTAAACCTGTCTAACTCACCCGTGGTGTTACTGTCAGACCAGCTGATACAGACTAAATGTTTCCTAAACCTGTCTAACTCACCCGTGGTGTTACTGTCAGACCAGCTGATTCAGACTAAATAATTCCTAAACCTGTCTAACTCACCCGTGGTGTTACTGTCAGACCAGCTGATACAGACTAAATGATTCCTAAACCTGTCTAACTCACCCGTGGTGTTACTGTCAGACTAAACCTGCCTAACTCACCCGTGATGTTACTGTCAGACCAGCTGATACAGACTAAATGATTCCTAAACCTGCCTCACTCACCCGTGGTGTTACTGTCAGACTAAACCTGTCTAACTCACCCGTGGTGTTACTGTCAGACCAGCTGATACAGACTAAATGTTTCCTAAACCTGTCTAGCTCACCCGTGGTGTTACTGTCAGACCAGCTGATTCAGACTAAATAATTCCTAAACCTGTCTAACTCACCCGTGGTGTTACTGTCAGACCAGCTGATACAGAGTAAATGATTCCTAAACCTGTCTAACTCACCCGTGGTGTTACTGTCAGACTAAACCTGCCTAACTCACCCGTGATGTTACTGTCAGACCAGCTGATACAGACTAAATGATTCCTAAACCTGCCTCACTCACCCGTGGTGTTACTGTCAGACTAAACCTGTCTAACTCACCCGTGGTGTTACTGTCAGACCAGCTGATACAGACTAAATGATTCCTAAACCTGTCTAACTCACCCGTGGTTTTACTGTCAGACCAGCTGATACCGACTAAATGATTCCTAAACCTGTCTAACTCACCCGTGGTGTTACTGTCAGACCAGCTGATACCGACTAAATGATTCCTAAACCTGCCTCACTCACCCGTGGTGTTACTGTCAGACTAAACCTGTCTAACTCACCCGTGGTGTTACTGTCAGACCAGCTGATACAGACTAAATGTTTCCTAAACCTGTCTAGCTCACCCGTGGTGTTACTGTCAGACCAGCTGATTCAGACTAAATAATTCCTAAACCTGTCTAACTCACCCGTGGTGTTACTGTCAGACCAGCTGATACAGAGTAAATGATTCCTAAACCTGTCTAACTCACCCGTGGTGTTACTGTCAGACTAAACCTGCCTAACTCACCCGTGATGTTACTGTCAGACCAGCTGATACAGACTAAATGATTCCTAAACCTGCCTCACTCACCCGTGGTGTTACTGTCAGACTAAACCTGTCTAACTCACCCGTGGTGTTACTGTCAGACCAGCTGATACAGACTAAATGATTCCTAAACCTGGTTAACTCACCCGTGGTTTTACTCTCAGACCAGCTGATACCGACTAAATGATTCCTAAACCTGTCTAACTCACCCGGGGTGTCAGACAGCTGATACCGACTAAATGATTCCTAAACCTGCCTCACTCACCCGTGGTGTTACTGTCAGACTAAACCTGTCTAACTCACCCGTGGTGTTACTGTCAGACCAGCTGATACAGACTAAATGATTCCTAAACCTGTCTAACTCACCCGTGGTGTTACTGTCAGACTAAACCTGTCTAACTCACCCGTGGTGTTACTGTCAGACCAGCTGATACAGACTAAATGTTTCCTAAACCTGTCTAACTCACCTGTGGTGTTACTGTCAGACTAAACCTGTCTAACTCACCCGTGGTGTTACTGTCCGACTAAATGTTTCCTAAACCTGTCTAACTCACCCGTGGTGTTACTGTCAGACTAAACCTGTCTAACTCACCCGTGGTGTTACTGTCAGACCAGCTGATACAGACTAAATGTTTCCTAAACCTGTCTAACTCACCCGTGGTGTTACTGTCAGACCAGCTGATTCAGACTAAATAATTCCTAAACCTGTCTAACTCACCCGTGGTGTTACTGTCAGACCAGCTGATACAGACTAAATGATTCCTAAACCTGTCTAACTCACCCGTGGTGTTACTGTCAGACTAAACCTGCCTAACTCACCCGTGATGTTACTGTCAGACCAGCTGATACAGACTAAATGATTCCTAAACCTGCCTCACTCACCCGTGGTGTTACTGTCAGACTAAACCTGTCTAACTCACCCGTGGTGTTACTGTCAGACCAGCTGATACAGACTAAATGATTCCTAAACCTGTCTAACTCACCCGTGGTTTTACTGTCAGACCAGCTGATACCGACTAAATGATTCCTAAACCTGTCTAACTCACCCGTGGTGTTACTGTCAGACCAGCTGATACCGACTAAATGATTCCTAAACCTGCCTCACTCACCCGTGGTGTTACTGTCAGACTAAACCTGTCTAACTCACCCGTGGTGTTACTGTCAGACCAGCTGATACAGACTAAATGTTTCCTAAACCTGTCTAGCTCACCCGTGGTGTTACTGTCAGACCAGCTGATTCAGACTAAATAATTCCTAAACCTGTCTAACTCACCCGTGGTGTTACTGTCAGACCAGCTGATACAGAGTAAATGATTCCTAAACCTGTCTAACTCACCCGTGGTGTTACTGTCAGACTAAACCTGCCTAACTCACCCGTGATGTTACTGTCAGACCAGCTGATACAGACTAAATGATTCCTAAACCTGCCTCACTCACCCGTGGTGTTACTGTCAGACTAAACCTGTCTAACTCACCCGTGGTGTTACTGTCAGACCAGCTGATACAGACTAAATGATTCCTAAACCTGGTTAACTCACCCGTGGTTTTACTCTCAGACCAGCTGATACCGACTAAATGATTCCTAAACCTGTCTAACTCACCCGGGGTGTCAGACAGCTGATACCGACTAAATGATTCCTAAACCTGCCTCACTCACCCGTGGTGTTACTGTCAGACTAAACCTGTCTAACTCACCCGTGGTGTTACTGTCAGACCAGCTGATACAGACTAAATGATTCCTAAACCTGCCTAACTCACCCGTGGTGTTACTGTCAGACCAGCTGATACTGACTAAATGATTCCTAAACCTGCCTCACTCACCCGTGGTGTTACTGTCAGACTAAACCTGTCTAACTCACCCGTGATGTTACTGTCAGACCAGCTGATACAGACTAAATGATTCCTAAACCTGCCTCTCTCACCCGTGGTGTTACTGTCAGACCAGCTGATACAGATTAAATGTTTCCTAAACCTGTCTAACTCACCCGTGGTTTTACTGTCAGACTAAACCTGTCTAACTCACCCGTGGTGTTACTGTCAGACTAAATGTTTCCTAAACCACCTAACTCACCCGTGGTGTTACTGTCAGACTAAATGATTCCTAAACCTGCCTAACTCACCCGTGGTGACAGACCCAGCGTTGGTGAGCCCATCGATCCATGCTGCTCCTCAAGTCATTCATCTGAACACTGTGCTCAGTGTCTGTAGTCCTGCTCTACGGGACGGAGGCCGCAGTGTGTGTGTGTGTGTGTGTGTGTGTGTGTGTGTGTGTGTGCTTGCCTGCGGGTGGGGAGGTAGTGTGTGTATGTGTGTGCATGTTATTGTGTGTGGGTGGGTGGCTGGACCAGCTAGAACAGCAGCCCCTATCTCTATCAGGACCAGCTAGAACAGCAGACACTATCTCTATCAGGACCAGCTAGAACAGCAGACACTATCTCTTTCAGGACCAGCTGGAACAGCAGCCACTATCTATCAGGACCAGCTAGAACAGCAGTCACTATCTCTATCAGGACCAGCTAGAACAGCAGACACTATCTCTATCAGGACCAGCTAGAACAGCAGACACTATATCAGGACCAGCTAGAACAGCAGACACTATCTCTATCAGGACCAGCTAGAACAGCAGCCACTATCTATCAGGACCAGCTAGAACAGCAGTCACTATCTATCAGTACCAGCTAGAACAGCAGCCACTATCTCTATCAGGACCAGCTAGAACAGCAGACACTATCTCTATCAGGACCAGCTAGAACAGCAGACACTATCTCTATCAGGACCAGCTAGAACAACAGACACTATCTCTATCAGGACCAGCTAGAACAGCAGACACTATCTCTATCAGGACCAGCTAGAACAGCAGACACTATCTCTATCAGGACCAGCTAGAACAGCAGACACTATCTCTTTCAGGACCAGCTAGAACAGCAGACACTATATCAGGACCAGCTAGAACAGCAGACACTATCTATATCAGGACCAGCTAGAACAGCAGCCACTATCTCTATCAGGACCAGCTAGAACAGCAGCCACTATCTCTATCAGGACCAGCTAGAGCAGTCCTCAGAGATGTGTCAGGGAAGACGTAGGAGAGAGATGGGAAAGGCTAATAGCTAGCTTATTAGCTAGTCTCTTCCTTTTGATGTTTTGACACCCCCTTGACCTGGTGTGGCCCTACTCCAAGATAGGAAGAGAGTGTGTGTGTGTGTGTGTGTGTGTGTGTGTGTGTGTTGCTGGGGAGTCTATCCATGGTTCTTGTTATTGTAAAGGTCACGTGTCTTCAGTCATACCCCCCCTTCTATCAGCTGTAGACTGAGACGATGGTGTGTATAGGGGAGGGACTATGCAAATGAGATTCATATGTGTGTTTGGTCCTTCTATCAGCTGTAGACTGAGACTCTGCTGTGAAGGTGTGTTGTGGTGTGTATAGGGGAGGGACTATGCAAATGAGATTCATATGTGTGTTTGGTCCTTCTATCAGCTGTAGACTGAGACGCTGCTGTGAAGGTGTGTTGTGGTGTGTATAGGGGAGGGACTATGCAAATGAGATTCATATGTGTGTTTGGTCCTTCTATCAGCTGTAGACTGAGACTCTGCTGTGATGGTGTGTTGTGGTGTGTATAGGGGAGGGACTATGCAAATGAGATTCATATGTGCTCAGTACTTCCTTTGTGGCTGCTTGTCCATGTTCACATATTAACCCGCTGGTCTCGCCTGCCTTCTATTGGTGTGTCTGTGTGTAGATCCGCCCCCAGGAGATGTCCGAGAGCTGTTTCTGGGTGGTGGCTAACGAGGATCGCTATGACAACCCTGACCTGCTCAACAGACTGGCGCACACCTTTGGCTCATACAGACCAGGTCAGGCTAACTACTGTTGTTATCGTTTCTGTCTGTCTCTATCTGTGTCTTTCTCTCTGTCTGTCCCTCTGTGTCTCTGTCTGTCTCTCTGTGTCTCTGTCTGTCTCTCTGTGTCTCTGTCTGTCTCTCTGTGTCTCTGTCTGTCTCTCTGTGTCTCTGTGTCTCTGTGTCTCTCTCTGTGTCTCTCTGTGTCTCTGTGTCTCTGTGTAGCTATCACTAGGTGGAGGATAACTATCATGGTCCTGTATAGATAGTATCACTAGGTAGAGGAGAACTATAATGGTCCTGTATCGTACCACCAGGAAGAGGAGAACTATCATGGTCCTGTATAGATAGTATCACTAGGTAGAGGATAACTATCATGGTCCTGTATAGTACCACTAGGTAGAGGAGAACTATCATGGTCCTGTATAGTATCACTAGGTAGAGGAGAACTATCATGGTCCTGTATCGTACCACTAGGTAGAGGAGAACTATCATGGTCCTGTATCGTACCACCAGGAAGAGGAGAACTATCATGGTCCTGTATAGTACCACTAGGTAGAGGAGAACTATCATGGTCCTGTATCGTACCACTAGGTAGAGGAGAACTATCATGGTCCTGTATCGTACCACTAGGTAGAGGAGAACTATATTGGTCCTATATCGTACCACTAGGTAGAGGAGAACTATCATGGTCCTGTATAGTACCACTAGGTAGAGGAGAACTATCATGGTCCTGTATAGTACCACTAGGTAGAGGAGAACTATCATGGTCCTGTATCGTACCACCAGGAAGTGCCCACAGTGTCATAGTGGCTCTTTAATAAGGTTAACCAAGCAGACAGAGACAGCAGGGGACTTCCTCCTCCCCCCCCCCCTCCTCCTCCTCCTCCTCCTCCTCCGTTGTTGTTGTCTATTTGTCCAGATCTCCTCTCCTGATTAATTGAAGAGCTGGCTTCGTGTTATACTCCTCTGGTCGTGTCGTGATGTCGTCCGCTAGCTGGTTCACCGTCTCACCGTGCCGTAGAGGACACCATTTTGAATTATTCATTCAGCCATTATCTACCTGTCACTACTCCTACATGCAGCACAGACACACACACACTGTACACGCGCGCACACACACACACACACTGTACGCACACACACACACACTGTACTTGCACACACACTGTACACACACACACACACACACACACACACACACACACTGTACACACACACACACACACACTGTACACACACCAGAGGAGCACCTTGTTGTGTGACATCAAGGTATTAAATAATGGAGACAGTACAGGTATACAAACACTTGGACAGGTGATGGAGAGGAACCTAACATCAGACCTCCTGAGGTTCTGTCTATCAGGGATGTTCTGGTCTAGCTAACATCAGACCTCCTGAGGTTCTGTCTATCAGGGATGTTCTGGTCTAGCTAACACCAGACCTCCTGAGGTTCTGTCTAGCTAACATCAGGCCTCCTGAGGTTCTGTCTATCAGGGATGTTCTGGTCTAGTTACATCAGACCTCCTGAGGTTCTGTCTATCAGGGATGTTCTGGTCTAGTTACATCAGACCTCCTGAGGTTCTGTCTAGCTAACATCAGGCCTCCTGAGGTTCTGTCTATCAGGGATGTTCTGGTTTAGCTAATAATCAGGCCTCCTGAGGTTATGTCTATCAGGGATGTTCTGGTCTAGCTAACATCAGACCTCCTGAGGTTCTGTCTATCAGGGATGTTCTGGTCTAGTTACATCAGACCTCCTGAGGTTCTGTCTGTCAGGGATGTTCTGGTCTAGTTACATCAGACCTCCTGAGGTTCTGTCTGTTAGGGATGTTCTTGTCTAGCTAACATCAGACCTCCTGAGGTTCTGTCTATCAGGGATGTTCTGGTCTAGTTACATCAGACCTGAGGTTCTGTCTATCAGGGATGTTCTGGTCTAGTTACATCAGACCTCCTGAGGTTCTGTCTGTTAGGGATGTTCTGGTCTAGTTACATCAGACCTCCTGAGGTTCTGTCTATCAGGGATGTTCTGGTCTAGTTACATCAGACCTCCTGACCTGTCTAGCTAACATCAGACCTCCTGAGGTTCTGTCTAGTTACATCAGACCTCCTGACCTGTCTAGTTACATCAGACCTCCTGAGGTTCTGTCTATCAGGGGTGTTCTGGTCTAGTTACATCAGACCTCCTGACCTGTCTAGCTAACATCAGACCTCCTGAGGTTCTGTCTAGTTACATCAGACCTCCTGAGGTTCTGTCTATCAGGGATGTTCTGGTCTAGCTAACATAAGACCTGAGGTTCTGTCTGTCAGGGATGTTCTGGTCTAGGTAACATCAGACCTCCTGAGGTTCTGTCTTGCTGGGATGTTCTGGTCTAGTTATGTCAGACCTAGCTGATCTAAGTGCTGCTCTCCCATGTCTCTGTGCTGCTCTCCCATGTCTCTGTGCTGCTCTCCCAGATCTGTGTGCTGCTCTCCCATGTCTCTGTGCTGCTCTCCCATGTCTCTGTGCTGCTCTCCCATGTCTCTGTGCTGCTCTCCCATGTCTCTGTGCTGCTCTCCCATGTCTCTGTGCTGCTCTCCCATGTCTCTGTGCTGCTCTCCCATGTCTCTGTGCTGCTCTCCCATGTCTCTGTGCTGCTCTCCCATGTCTCTGTGCTGCTCTCCCATGTCTCTGTGCTGCTCTCCCATGTCTCTGTGCTGCTCTCCCAGATCTCTGTGTAAGGAGTATACGGTTTTAAGTAAGTCACTATGGGAACTAGGGCTGTCCGCAACAAAAAAAATGAGTATTGGTCGATCGAAAGTCGACATTTTTAAAAGTGTATAGACACACCCTATATGTTAATCAGGGTATAAACACACCCTATATGTTAATCAGGGTATAGACACACCCTATATGTTAATCAGGGTATAGACACACCCTATATGTTAATCAGGGTATAGACACACCCTATATGTTAATCAGCCAAATGATTTGAGCTTGTGTGATGTTTTTCAGTTTACGGTTTGATGAAATAAGACCTGCCTCAAGAGGGCTCCAGAGATCTAGATAACCAGGAGAAGAAAAAAAACTTGAACTTGATCCAACTCTTCTTCTCCCGCTCCTGCTCTCTGTCTCAGATTCTGCCGTTCCTCTCCTGGAGCTGCTGGTAATTGGCTACACGAGGAGTGGACAACCTTTTCTCATGTTGAATGCCAATTCGTCTTACCGTTTCTACCGATCCGCGTGCCGGTTATGGTTATTCATTTGCACGTTTTTGTGAAACGGTTTCATTTAATTTATAACGTTTTCACATCTCAACGTCGTGTGGTTAATCAAGATGATATCTAAATGAAAATTATTCCAATCTAAAAGTAACTTCGGTCGCCAACTATGTAAAAAAAAAAATAGCCCGACATAAAGCCGACAAATAGTAATATTGCAGCCTGCAGGTAGAAAATATCCTGATGAAAATGGACATCCTGTTAATCACGTTGTCTTCACATGGCCCTGTCTACAACGAACGGCGCAAGGGGACGTGGGACGGAGATCCATTTGGCCTCTGGAGGTTCCCCAAATCGTGTCAAACCCTCCGTAGAGACCTGCTGGTGTCATAAATGTGGACACTTGGCCTCCGCACGCCTCTGGAGGTTCCCCAAATCGTGTCAAACCCTCCGTAGAGACCATCTGGTGTCATGAATGTAGACATGAAGCCACTACGTCAGACCTGCTGGTGTCATTAATGTGGACATGAAGCCACTACGTCAGACCTGCTGGTGTCATGAATGTGGACATGAAGCCACTACGTCAGACCTGCTGGTGTCATTAATGTGGACATGAAGCCACTACGTCAGACCTGCTGGTGTCATTAATGTGGACATGAAGCCACTACGTCAGACCTGCTGGTGTCACGAATGTGGACATGAAGCCACTACGTCAGACCTACTGGTGTCATGAATGTGGACATGAAGCCACTACGTCAGACCTACTGGTGTCATGAATGTGGACATGAAGCCACTACGTCAGACCTGCTGGTGTCATGAATGTGGACATGAAGCCACTACGTCAGACCTGCTGGTGTCATTAATGTGGACATGAAGCCACTACGTCAGACCTGCTGGTGTCACGAATGTGGACATGAAGCCACTACGTCAGACCTACTGGTGTCATGAATGTGGACATGAAGCCACTACGTCAGACCTACTGGTGTCATGAATGTGGACATGAAGCCACTACGTCAGACCTGCTGGTGTCACGAATGTGGACATGAAGCCACTACGTCAGACCTGCTGGTGTCACGAATGTGGACATGAAGCCACTACGTCAGACCTGCTGGTGTCACGAATGTGGACATGAAGCCACTACGTCAGACCTGCTGGTGTCACGAATGTGGACATGAAGCCACTACGTCAGACCTGCTGGTGTCATGAATGTGGACACGAAGCCACTACGTCAGACCTGCTGGTGTCATTAATGTGGACATGAAGCCACTACGTCAGACCTGCTGGTGTCATGAATGTGGACATGAAGCCACTACGTCAGACCTGCTGGTGTCATGAATGTGGACACGAAGCCACCACGTCAGACCTGCTGGTGTCATGAATGTGGACATGAAGCCACTACGTCAGACCTGCTGGTGTCACGAATGTGGACACGAAGCCACCACGTCAGACCTGCTGGTGTCATGAATGTGGACATGAAGCCACTACGTCAGACCTGCTGGTGTCATGAATGTGGACACGAAGCCACTACGTCAGACCTGCTGGTGTCATTAATGTGGACATGAAGCCACTACGTCAGACCTGCTGGTGTCATGAATGTGGACATGAAGCCACTACGTCAGACCTGCTGGTGTCATGAATGTGGACACGAAGCCACTACGTCAGACCTGCTGGTTCGTCTACGTGTTTGTTTCTACTGTAGCCTGCGGTTTACTGGGCCGTGATGGAACAGATCACCCTGAGCTTTTTGGAGGCTGTTCTCAACAAAAAAATAAAAAATAACTCATCAACTATTCATGTTTTATTTCCCACTGCTAGAATGTTCCGTCAGGGATAAAATCAATGTCTTTGTCCTGAGCAGTACTGTACCACTCAGTCTAATAGAACTCTCCGTCTGGTTGGAAGTCTCTAGAAGGTTTTCACTGACCTCTATGTTATTCACCTGTTTGACCCCTGACATTCAAAATGCTTTGCTGCTTTTTTTTTCTAAGTTTGTCAAAGTGGGAAATGTGACGCTTCGTTGCCAGACGTGTTACTTTAAGTTGCTTATCTTGACGATATCTTGGAATCAGGTGTCGTTCTCTACAGAGAGGTTTCTCCTTCCCAACCTGGATGAATCAGGTGTTATTCATTCTCTACAGAGAGGTTTCTCCTTCCCAACCTGGATGAATCAGGTGTCATTCTCTACAGAGAGGTTTCTCCTTCCCAACCTGGATGAATCAGGTGTCGTTCTCTACAGAGGGGTTTCTCCTTCCCAACCTGGATGAATCAGGTGTTATTCTCTACAGAGGGGTTTCTCCTTCCCAAACCTGGATGAATCAGGTGTCATTCTCTACAGAGAGGTTTCTCCTTCCCAAACCTTGATGAATCAGGTGTCGTTCTCTACAGAGGGGTTTCTCCTTCCCAACCTGGATGAATCAGGTGTCATTCTCTACAGAGGGGTTTCTCCTTCCCAAACCTGGATGAATCAGGTGTCATTCTCTACAGAGGGGTTTCTCCTTCCCAACCTGGATGAATCAGGTGTCATTCTCTACAGAGAGGTTTCTCCTTCCCAAACCTGGATGAATCAGGTGTCATTCTCTACAGAGAGGTTTCTCCTTCCCAACCTGGATGAATCAGGTGTCATTCTCTACAGAGGGGTTTCTCCTTCCCAAACCTTGATGAATCAGGTGTCGTTCTCTACAGAGAGGTTTCTCCTTAACCAACCTGGATGAATCAGGTGTCATTCTCTACAGAGGGGTTTCTCCTTCCCAAACCTGGATGAATCAGGTGTCGTTCTCTACAGAGAGGTTTCTCCTTAACCAACCTGGATGAATCAGGTGTCATTCTCTACAGAGGGGTTTCTCCTTCCCAACCTGGATGAATCAGGTGTCGTTCTCTACAGAGGGGTTTCTCCTTCCCAACCTGGATGAATCAGGTGTCATTCTCTACAGAGGGGTTTCTCCTTCCCAACCTGGATGAATCAGGTGTCGTTCTCTACAGAGAGGTTTCTCCTTCCCAAACCTGGATGAATCAGGTGTTATTCATTCTCTACAGAGGGGTTTCTCCTTCCCAAACCTGGATGAATCAGGTGTCGTTCTCTACAGAGAGGTTTCTCCTTAACCAACCTGGATGAATCAGGTGTCATTCTCTACAGAGGGGTTTCTCCTTCCCAAACCTGGATGAATCAGGTGTCGTTCTCTACAGAGGGGTTTCTCCTTAACCAACCTGGATGAATCAGGTGTCGTTCTCTACAGAGAGGTTTCTCCTTCCCAACCTGGATGAATCAGGTGTCGTTCTCTACAGAGAGGTTTCTCCTTCCCAACCTGGATGAATCAGGTGTCGTTCTCTACAGAGAGGTTTCTCCTTCCCAACCTGGATGAATCAGGTGTTATTCTCTACAGAGAGGTTTCTCCTTAACCAACCTGGATGAATCAGGTGTTATTCTCTACAGAGGGGTTTCTCCTTCCCAACCTGGATGAATCAGGTGTTATTCTCTACAGAGGGGTTTCTCCTTCCCAACCTGGATGAATCAGGTGTTATTCTCTACAGAGGGGTTTCTCCTTCCCAACCTGGATGAATCAGGTGTTATTCTCTACAGAGAGGTTTCTCCTTCCCAACCTGGATGAATCAGGTGTCATTCTCTACAGAGGGGTTTCTCCTTCCCAACCTGGATGAATCAGGTGTCATTCTCTACAGAGGGGTTTCTCCTTCCCAACCTGGATGAATCAGGTGTTTAAAAACTTTTTTTTTTAAATGTAATTTATTTAACTTATATTTTTTCAGGGGAACCCATTGAGACCAGTCTCTCATTTACAATGGTGCCCCGGGGACAACTCTACAACACATTCAGAATAATCAATAAAAACAAAATATAAACTATTAATTATAAACACAGCAGGTCTGATGTAGTGACTTCCTGTCGACAGTAATGATACCGGCAGGTCTGATGTAGTGACTTCCTGTCTACAGTAATGATACCAGCAGGTCTGATGTAGTGACTTCCTGTCTACAGTAATGATACCGGCAGGTCTGATGTAGTGACTTCCTGTCTACAGTAATGATACCAGCAGGTCTGATGTAATGTCTTCCTGTCTACAGTAATGATACCAGCAGGTCTGATGTAATGTCTTCATGTCGACAGTAATGATACCAGCAGGTCTGATGCAGTGACTTCCTGTCTACAGTAATGATACCAGCAGGTCTGATGTAATGTCTTCATGTCGACAGTAATGATACCAGCAGGTCTGATGCAGTGACTTCCTGTTTACAGTAATGATACCGGCAGGTCTGATGTAATGTCTTCATGTCGACAGTAATGATACCAGCAGGTCTGATGCAGTGACTTCCTGTCTACAGTAATGATACCAGCAGGTCTGATGTAATGTCTTCATGTCGACAGTAATGATACCAGCAGGTCTGATGCAGTGACTTCCTGTCTACAGTAATGATACCAGCAGGTCTGATGTAATGTCTTCATGTCGACAGTAATGATACCAGCAGGTCTGATGCAGTGACTTCCTGTTTACAGTAATGATACCGGCAGGTCTGATGTAATGTCTTCATGTCGACAGTAATGATACCAGCAGGTCTGATGCAGTGACTTCCTGTCTACAGTAATGATACCAGCAGGTCTGATGTAGTGACTTCCTGTCTACAGTGATGATACCAGCAGGTCTGATGTAGTGACTTCCTGTCTACAGTAATGATACCAGCAGGTCTGATGCAGTGACTTCCTGTCTACAGTAATGATACCAGCAGGTCTGATGTAGTGACTTCCTGTCTACAGTAATGATACCAGCAGGTCTGATGCAGTGACTTCCTGTCTACAGTAATGATACCAGCAGGTCTGATGCAGTGACTTCCTGTCTACAGTAATGATACCAGCAGGTCTGATGTAGTGACTTCCTGTCTACAGTAATGATACCAGCAGGTCTGATGCAGTGACTTCCTGTCTACAGTAATGATACGAGCAGGTTTGATGTAGTGACTTCCTGTCTACAGTAATGATACCAGCAGGTCTGATGTAGTGACTTCCTGTCTACAGTAATGATACCAGCAGGTCTGATGCAGTGACTTCCTGTCTACAGTAATGATACCAGCAGGTTTGATGTAGTGACTTCCTGTCTACAGTAATGATACCAGCAGGTCTGATGTAGTGACTTCCTGTCTACAGTAATGATACCAGCAGGTCTGATGTAGTGACTTCCTGTCTACAGTAATGATACCAGCAGGTCTGATGTAGTGACTTCCTGTCTACAGCAATGATATCAGCAGGTCTGATGTAGTGACTTCCTGTCTACAGTAATGATACGAGCAGGTTTGATGTAGTGACTTCCTGTCTACAGTAATGATACCAGCAGGTCTGATGTAGTGACTTCCTGTCTACAGTAATGATACCAGCAGGTCTGATGCAGTGACTTCCTGTCTACAGTAATGATACCAGCAGGTTTGATGTAGTGACTTCCTGTCTACAGTAATGATACCAGCAGGTCTGATGTAGTGACTTCCTGTCTACAGTAATGATACCAGCAGGTCTGATGTAGTGACTTCCTGTCTACAGTAATGATACCAGCAGGTCTGATGTAGTGACTTCCTGTCTACAGCAATGATATCAGCAGGTCTGATGTAGTGACTTCCTGTCTACAGTAATGATACCAGCAGGTCTGATGTAGTGACTTCCTGTCTACAGTAATGATACCAGCAGGTCTGATGTAGTGACTTCCTGTCTACAGTAATGATACCAGCAGGTCTGATGCAGTGACTTCCTGTTAATGAATAGTTGAACAGTGATTCGCAGCCTCTCGTTGTGATCGTCTCCAAGTCTGCAGAGAATTACAGACGCGGACACAGACCCGGGAGGGTTCTGTAACACGCTGCAGGGTTCTGTAACACGCTGTAGGGTTCTGTAACACGCTGTAGGGTTCTGTAAGACGCTGT
>NC_048582.1:2004285-2029285 GCF_013265735.2 Oncorhynchus mykiss | reverse complement strand
GAGACTAAATGATTACTGTTGATGAATATAGGAGCTGGGATGTAGAGACTAAATGATTACTGTTGATGAATATAGGAGCTGGGATGTAGAGACTAAATTATTACTGTTGAGGAATATAGGAGCTGGGATGTAGAGACTAAATTATTACTGTTGAGGAATATAGGAGCTGGGATGTAGAGACTAAATGATTACTGTTGAGGAATATAGGAGCTGGGATGTAGAGACTAAATTATTACTGTTGAGGAATATAGGAGCTGGGATGTAGAGACTAAATTATTACTGTTGAGGAATATAGGAGCTGGGATGTAGAGACTAAATTATTACTGTTGAGGAATATAGGAGCTGGGATGTAGAGACTAAATTATTACTGTTGAGGAATAAAGGAGCTGGGATGTAGAGACTAAATTATTACTGTTGATGAATATAGGAGCTGGGATGTAGAGACTAAATGATTACTGTTGATGAGGAATATAGGAGCTGGGATGTAGAGACTAAATTATTACTGTTGTTGAGGAATATAGGAGCTGGGATGTAGAGACTAAATTATTACTGTTGTTGAGGAATATAGGAGCTGGGATGTAGAGACTAAATGATTACTGTTGTTGAGGAATATAGGAGCTGGGATGTAGAGTCTAAATGATTACTGTTGAGGAACATAGGAGCTGGGATGTAGAGACTAAATGATTACTGTTGTTGAGGAATATAGGAGCTGGGATGTAGAGTCTAAATGATTACTGTTGAGGAACATAGGAGCTGGGATGTAGAGACTAAATGATTACTGTTGTTGATGAATATAGGAGCTGGGATGTAGAGACTAAATGATTACTGTTGATGAATATAGGAGCCGGGATGTAGAGACTAAATGATTACTGTTGAGGAATATAGGAGCTGGGATGTAGAGACTAAATGATTACTGTTGATGAATATAGGAGCTGGGATAAACAGACTAAATGATTACTGTTGAGGAATATAGGAGCTGGGATAAACAGACTAAATGGTTACTGTTGAGGAATATAGGAGCTGGGATAGACAGACTAAATGATTACTGTTGAGGAATATAGGAGCTGGGATGTAGAGACTAAATGATTACTGTTGATGAATATAGGAGCTGGGATGTAGAGACTAAATGATTACTGTTGAGGAATATAGGAGCTGGGATTTAGAGACTAAATGATTACTGTTGATGAATATAGGAGCTGGGATGTAGAGACTAAATGATTACTGTTGATGAATATAGGAGCTGGGATGTAGAGACTAAATGATTACTGTTGAGGAATATAGGAGCTGGGATGTAGAGACTAAATGATTACTGTTGATGAATATAGGAGCTGGGATGTAGAGACTAAATGGTTACTGTTGAGGAATATAGGAGCTGGGATGTAGAGACTAAATTATTACTGTTGATGAATATAGGAGCTGGGATGTAGAGACTAAATGATTACTGTTGATGAATATAGGAGCTGGGATGTAGAGACTAAATGATTACTGTTGATGAATATAGGAGCTGGGATGTAGAGACTAAATTATTACTGTTGATGAATATAGGAGCTGGGATGTAGAGACTAAATGATTACTGTTGATGAATATAGGAGCTGGGATGTAGAGACTAAATTATTACTGTTGAGGAATATAGGAGCTGGGATGTAGAGACTAAATTATTACTGTTGAGGAATATAGGAGCTGGGATGTAGAGACTAAATGATTACTGTTGAGGAATATAGGAGCTGGGATGTAGAGACTAAATTATTACTGTTGAGGAATAAAGGAGCTGGGATGTAGAGACTAAATTATTACTGTTGAGGAATATAGGATCTGGGATGTAGAGACTAAATTATTACTGTTGAGGAATATAGGAGCTGGGATGTAGAGACTAAATTATTACTGTTGAGGAATATAGGAGCTGGGATGTAGAGACTAAATTATTACTGTTGAGGAATATAGGAGCTGGGATGTAGAGACTAAATTATTACTGTTGAGGAATATAGGAGCTGGGATGTAGAGACTAAATTATTACTGTTGAGGAATAAAGGAGCTGGGATGTAGAGACTAAATTATTACTGTTGATGAATATAGGAGCTGGGATGTAGAGACTAAATGATTACTGTTGATGAGGAATATAGGAGCTGGGATGTAGAGACTAAATTATTACTGTTGATGAATATAGGAGCTGGGATGTAGAGACTAAATGATTACTGTTGATGAATATAGGAGCTGGGATGTAGAGACTAAATTATTACTGTTGAGGAATATAGGAGCTGGGATGTAGAGACTAAATTATTACTGTTGAGGAATATAGGAGCTGGGATGTAGAGACTAAATGATTACTGTTGAGGAATATAGGAGCTGGGATGTAGAGACTAAATTATTACTGTTGAGGAATAAAGGAGCTGGGATGTAGAGACTAAATTATTACTGTTGAGGAATATAGGAGCTGGGATGTAGAGACTAAATTATTACTGTTGAGGAATATAGGAGCTGGGATGTAGAGACTAAATTATTACTGTTGAGGAATATAGGAGCTGGGATGTAGAGACTAAATTATTACTGTTGAGGAATATAGGAGCTGGGATGTAGAGACTAAATTATTACTGTTGAGGAATATAGGAGCTGGGATGTAGAGACTAAATTATTACTGTTGAGGAATAAAGGAGCTGGGATGTAGAGACTAAATTATTACTGTTGATGAATATAGGAGCTGGGATGTAGAGACTAAATGATTACTGTTGATGAGGAATATAGGAGCTGGGATGTAGAGACTAAATTATTACTGTTGTTGAGGAATATAGGATCTGGGATGTAGAGACTAAATTATTACTGTTGTTGAGGAATATAGGAGCTGGGATGTAGAGACTAAATGATTACTGTTGTTGAGGAATATAGGAGCTGGGATGTAGAGTCTAAATGATTACTGTTGAGGAACATAGGAGCTGGGATGTAGAGACTAAATGATTACTGTTGTTGAGGAATATAGGAGCTGGGATGTAGAGTCTAAATGATTACTGTTGAGGAACATAGGAGCTGGGATGTAGAGACTAAATGATTACTGTTGTTGATGAATATAGGAGCTGGGATGTAGAGACTAAATGATTACTGTTGATGAATATAGGAGCTGGGATGTAGAGACTAAATGATTACTGTTGAGGAATATAGGAGCTGGGATGTAGAGACTAAATGATTACTGTTGAGGAATATAGGAGCTGGGATGTAGAGACTAAATGATTACTGTTGATGAATATAGGAGCTGGGATGTAGAGACTAAATGATTACTGTTGATGAATATAGGAGCTGGGATGTAGAGACTAAATGATTACTGTTGAGGAATATAGGAGCTGGGATGTAGAGACTAAATGATTACTGTTGAGGAATATAGGAGCTGGGATGTAGAGACTAAATGATTACTGTTGATGAATATAGGAGCTGGGATGTAGAGACTAAATGATTACTGTTGATGAATATAGGAGCTGGGATAAACAGACTAAATGATTACTGTTGAGGAATATAGGAGCTGGGATAAACAGACTAAATGGTTACTGTTGAGGAATATAGGAGCTGGGATAAACAGACTAAATGATTACTGTTGAGGAATATAGGAGCTGGGATGTAGAGACTAAATGGTTACTGTTGAGGAATATAGGAGCTGGGATGTAGAGACTAAATGATTACTGTTGATGAATATAGGAGCTGGGATGTAGAGACTAAATGATTACTGTTGAGGAATATAGGAGCTGGGATGTAGAGACTAAATGATTACTGTTGATGAATATAGGAGCTGGGATGTAGAGACTAAATGATTACTGTTGATGAATATAGGAGCTGGGATGTAGAGACTAAATGATTACTGTTGAGGAATATAGGAGCTGGGATGTAGAGACTAAATGATTACTGTTGATGAATATAGGAGCTGGGATGTAGAGACTAAATGGTTACTGTTGAGGAATATAGGAGCTGGGATGTAGAGACTAAATTATTACTGTTGATGAATATAGGAGCTGGGATGTAGAGACTAAATGATTACTGTTGATGAATATAGGAGCTGGGATGTAGAGACTAAATGATTACTGTTGATGAATATAGGAGCTGGGATGTAGAGACTAAATTATTACTGTTGATGAATATAGGAGCTGGGATGTAGAGACTAAATGATTACTGTTGATGAATATAGGAGCTGGGATGTAGAGACTAAATTATTACTGTTGATGAATATAGGAGCTGGGATGTAGAGACTAAATGATTACTGTTGAGGACTATAGGAGCTGGGATGTAGAGACTAAATGATTACTGTTGATGAATATAGGAGCTGGGATGTAGAGACTAAATTATTACTGTTGAGGAATATAGGATCTGGGATGTAGAGACTAAATTATTACTGTTGAGGAATATAGGAGCTGGGATGTAGAGACTAAATTATTACTGTTGAGGAATATAGGAGCTGGGATGTAGAGACTAAATTATTACTGTTGAGGAATATAGGAGCTGGGATGTAGAGACTAAATTATTACTGTTGAGGAATATAGGAGCTGGGATGTAGAGACTAAATTATTACTGTTGAGGAATAAAGGAGCTGGGATGTAGAGACTAAATTATTACTGTTGATGAATATAGGAGCTGGGATGTAGAGACTAAATGATTACTGTTGATGAGGAATATAGGAGCTGGGATGTAGAGACTAAATTATTACTGTTGTTGAGGAATATAGGATCTGGGATGTAGAGACTAAATTATTACTGTTGTTGAGGAATATAGGAGCTGGGATGTAGAGACTAAATGATTACTGTTGTTGAGGAATATAGGAGCTGGGATGTAGAGTCTAAATGATTACTGTTGAGGAACATAGGAGCTGGGATGTAGAGACTAAATGATTACTGTTGTTGATGAATATAGGAGCTGGGATGTAGAGACTAAATGATTACTGTTGATGAATATAGGAGCTGGGATGTAGAGACTAAATGATTACTGTTGAGGAATATAGGAGCTGGGATGTAGAGACTAAATGATTACTGTTGAGGAATATAGGAGCTGGGATGTAGAGACTAAATGATTACTGTTGATGAATATAGGAGCTGGGATGTAGAGACTAAATGATTACTGTTGATGAATATAGGAGCTGGGATGTAGAGACTAAATGATTACTGTTGAGGAATATAGGAGCTGGGATGTAGAGACTAAATGATTACTGTTGAGGAATATAGGAGCTGGGATGTAGAGACTAAATGATTACTGTTGATGAATATAGGAGCTGGGATGTAGAGACTAAATGATTACTGTTGATGAATATAGGAGCTGGGATAAACAGACTAAATGATTACTGTTGAGGAATATAGGAGCTGGGATAAACAGACTAAATGGTTACTGTTGAGGAATATAGGAGCTGGGATAAACAGACTAAATGATTACTGTTGAGGAATATAGGAGCTGGGATGTAGAGACTAAATGGTTACTGTTGAGGAATATAGGAGCTGGGATGTAGAGACTAAATGATTACTGTTGATGAATATAGGAGCTGGGATGTAGAGACTAAATGATTACTGTTGAGGAATATAGGAGCTGGGATGTAGAGACTAAATGATTACTGTTGATGAATATAGGAGCTGGGATGTAGAGACTAAATGATTACTGTTGATGAATATAGGAGCTGGGATGTAGAGACTAAATGATTACTGTTGAGGAATATAGGAGCTGGGATGTAGAGACTAAATGATTACTGTTGATGAATATAGGAGCTGGGATGTAGAGACTAAATGGTTACTGTTGAGGAATATAGGAGCTGGGATGTAGAGACTAAATTATTACTGTTGATGAATATAGGAGCTGGGATGTAGAGACTAAATGATTACTGTTGATGAATATAGGAGCTGGGATGTAGAGACTAAATGATTACTGTTGATGAATATAGGAGCTGGGATGTAGAGACTAAATTATTACTGTTGATGAATATAGGAGCTGGGATGTAGAGACTAAATGATTACTGTTGATGAATATAGGAGCTGGGATGTAGAGACTAAATTATTACTGTTGATGAATATAGGAGCTGGGATGTAGAGACTAAATGATTACTGTTGAGGACTATAGGAGCTGGGATGTAGAGACTAAATGATTACTGTTGATGAATATAGGAGCTGGGATGTAGAGACTAAATTATTACTGTTGATGAATATAGGAGCTGGGATGTAGAGACTAAATTATTACTGTTGTTGAGGAATATAGGAGCTGGGATGTAGAGACTAAATTATTACTGTTGATGAATATAGGAGCTGGGATGTAGAGACTAAATTATTACTGTTGATGAATATAGGAGCTGGGATGTAGAGACTAAATTATTACTGTTGTTGATGAATATAGGAGCTGGGATGTAGAGACTTAATTATTACTGTTGTTTAATAATATAGGAGCTGGGATGTAGAGACTAAATTATTACTGTTGTTTAATAATATAGGAGCTGGGATGTAGAGACTAAATGATTACTGTTGTACAGGAATATAGGAGCTGGGATGTAGAGACTAAATGATTACTGTTGAGGAATATAGGAGCTGGGATGTAGAGACTAAATGATTACTGTTGAGGAATATAGGAGCTGGGATGTAGAGACTAAATGATTACTGTTGAGGAATATAGGAGCTGGGATGTAGAGACTAAATTATTACTGTTGAGGAATATAGGAGCTGGGATAAACAGACTAAATGATTACTGTTGAGGAATATAGGAGCTGGGATAAACAGACTAAATGATTACTGTTGATGAATATAGGAGCTGGGATGTAGAGACTAAATTATTACCGTTGAGGAATATAGGAGCTGGGATAAACAGACTAAATGATTACTGTTGATGAATATAGGAGCTGGGATGTAAAAACTAAATGATTACTATTGATGAGGAATATAGGAGCTGGGATGTAGAGACTAAATGATTACTGTTGAGGAATATAGGAGCTGGGATGTAGAGACTAAATGATTACTGTTGAGGAATATAGGAGCTGGGATGTAGAGACCAAATTATTACTGTTGAGGAATATAGGAGCTGGGATGTAGAGATTAAATGATTACTGTTGAGGAATATAGGAGCTGGGATGTAGAGACTAAATGATTACTGTTGAGGAATATAGGAGCTGGGATGTAGAGACTAAATGATTACTGTTGAGGAATATAGGAGCTGGGATGTAGAGACTAAATTATTACTGTTGTTGAGGAATATAGGAGCTGGGATGTAGAGACTAAATGATTACTGTTGTTGAGGAATATAGGAGCTGGGATGTAGAGTCTAAATGATTACTGTTGAGGAACATAGGAGCTGGGATGTAGAGACTAAATGATTACTGTTGTTGATGAATATAGGAGCTGGGATGTAGAGACTAAATGATTACTGTTGATGAATATAGGAGCTGGGATGTAGAGACTAAATGATTACTGTTGAGGAATATAGGAGCTGGGATGTAGAGACTAAATGATTACTGTTGAGGAATATAGGAGCTGGGATGTAGAGACTAAATGATTACTGTTGATGAATATAGGAGCTGGGATAAACAGACTAAATGATTACTGTTGATGAATATAGGAGCTGGGATAAACAGACTAAATGATTACTGTTGAGGAATATAGGAGCTGGGATAAACATACTAAATTATTACTGTTGAGGAATATAGGAGCTGGGATGTAGAGACTAAATGATTACTGTTGATGAATATAGGAGCTGGGATGTAGAGACTAAATGATTACTGTTGAGGAATATAGGAGCTGGGATGTAGAGACTAAATGATTACTGTTGATGAATATAGGAGCTGGGATGTAGAGACTAAATGATTACTGTTGAGGAATATAGGAGCTGGGATGTAGAGACTAAATGATTACTGTTGATGAATATAGGAGCTGGGATGTAGAGACTAAATGATTACTGTTGAGGAATATAGGAGCTGGGATGTAGAGACTAAATTATTACTGTTGATGAATATAGGAGCTGGGATGTAGAGACTAAATGGTTACTGTTGAGGAATATAGGAGCTGGGATGTAGAGACTAAATTATTACTGTTGATGAATATAGGAGCTGGGATGTAGAGACTAAATTATTACTGTTGAGGAATATAGGAGCTGGGATGTAGAGACTAAATGGTTACTGTTGAGGAATATAGGAGCTGGGATGTAGAGACGAAATGATTACTGTTGAGGAATATAGGAGCTGGGATAAACAGACTAAATGATTACTGTTGATGAATATAGGAGCTGGGATGTAGAGACTAAATGATTACTGTTGATGAATATAGGAGCTGGGATAAACAGACTAAATGATTACTGTTGATGAATATAGGAGCTGGGATAAACAGACTAAATGATTACTGTTGATGAATATAGGAGCTGGGATGTAGAGAACAAATGATTAATGTTGAGGAATATAGGAGCTGGGATGTAGAGACTAAATGATTACTGTTGAGGAATATAGGAGCTGGGATGTAGAGACTAAATTATTACTGTTGTTGATGAATATAGGAGCTGGGATGTAGAGACTAAATGATTACTGTTGATGAATATAGGAGCTGGGATGTAGAGACTAAATTATTACTGTTGAGGAATATAGGAGCTGGGATGTAGAGACTAAATGATTACTGTTGTTGATGAATATAGTAGCTGGGATGTAGAGACTAAATGATTACTGTTGATGAAAATAGGAGCTGGGATGTAGAGACTAAATGATTACTGTTGATGAATATAGGAGCTGGGATGTAGAGACTAAATTATTACTGTTGAGGAATATAGGAGCTGGGATGTAGAGACTAAATGATTACTGTTGAGGAATATAGGAGCTGGGATGTAGAGACTAAATGATTACTGTTGTTGAGGAATATAGGAGCTGGGATAAACAGACTAAATGATTACTGTTGATGAATATAGGAGCTGGGATAAACAGACTAAATGATTACTGTTCAGGAATATAGGAGCTGGGATGTAGAGACTAAATGATTACTGTTGAGGAAAATAGGAGCTGGGATGTAGAGACTAAATTATTACTGTTGAGGAATATAGGAGCTGGGATAAACAGACTAAATGATTACTGTTGATGAATATAGGAGCTGGGATAAACAGACTAAATGATTACTGTTCAGGAATATAGGAGCTGGGATGTAGAGACTAAATGATTACTGTTGAGGAATATAGGAGCTGGGATGTAGAGACTAAATTATTACTGTTGAGGAATATAGGAGCTGGGATAAACAGACTAAATTATTACTGTTGAGGAATATAGGAGCTGGGATGTAGAGACTAAATTATTACTGTTGAGGAATATAGGAGCTGGGATGTAGAGACTAAATGATTACTGTTGATGAATATAGGAGCTGGGATAAACAGACTAAATTATTACTGTTGAGGAATATAGGAGCTGGGATGTAGAGACTAAATTATTACTGTTGAGGAATATAGGAGCTGGGATGTAGAGACTAAATTATTACTGTTGAGGAATATAGGAGCTGGGATGTAGAGACTAAATAATTACTGTTGAGGAATACAGGAGCTGGGATATAGAGACTAAATTATTACTGTTGAGGAATATAGGAGCTGGGATGTAGAGACTAAATTATTACTGTTGAGGAATACAGGAGCTGGGATATAGAGACTAAATAATTACTGTTGAGGAATATAGGAGCTGGGATATAGAGACTAAATTATTACTGTTGAGGAATATAGGAGCTGGGATGTAGAGACTAAATTATTACTGTTGAGGAATATAGGAGCTGGGATATACAGACTAAATGATTACTGTTGATGAATATAGGAGCTGGGATAAACAGACTAAATGATTACTGTTGAGGAATATAGGAGCTGGGATATACAGACTAAATTATTACTGTTGATGAATATAGGAAGTGGGATAAACAGACTAAATCATTACTGTTGATGAATATAGGAAGTGGGATAAACAGACTAAATGATTACTGTTGATGAATATAGGAAGTGGGATAAACAGACTAAATGATTACTGTTGATGAATATAGGAAGTGGGATAAACAGACTAAATTATTACTGTTGATGAATATAGGAGCTGGGATGTAGAGACTAAATGATTACTGTTGAGGAAAATAGGAGCTGGGATGTAGAGACTAAATTATTACTGTTGAGGAATATAGGAGCTGGGATAAACAGACTAAATGATTACTGTTGATGAATATAGGAGCTGGGATGTAGAGACTAAATGATTACTGTTGAGGAAAATAGGAGCTGGGATGTAGAGACTAAATTATTACTGTTGAGGAATATAGGAGCTGGGATAAACAGACTAAATGATTACTGTTGATGAATATAGGAGCTGGGATGTAGAGACTAAATTATTACTGTTGAGGAATATAGGAGCTGGGATAAACAGACTAAATGATTACTGTTGATGAATATAGGAGCTGGGATAAACAGACTAAATGATTACTGTTCAGGAATATAGGAGCTGGGATGTAGAGACTAAATGATTACTGTTGAGGAATATAGGAGCTGGGATGTAGAGACTAAATTATTACTGTTGAGGAATATAGGAGCTGGGATAAACAGACTAAATTATTACTGTTGAGGAATATAGGAGCTGGGATGTAGAGACTAAATTATTACTGTTGAGGAATATAGGAGCTGGGATGTAGAGACTAAATGATTACTGTTGATGAATATAGGAGCTGGGATAAACAGACTAAATTATTACTGTTGAGGAATATAGGAGCTGGGATGTAGAGACTAAATGATTACTGTTGAGGAATATAGGAGCTGGGATGTAGAGACTAAATTATTACTGTTGAGGAATATAGGAGCTGGGATGTAGAGACTAAATTATTACTGTTGAGGAATATAGGAGCTGGGATGTAGAGACTAAATTATTACTGTTGAGGAATATAGGAGCTGGGATGTAGAGACTAAATTATTACTGTTGAGGAATATAGGAGCTGGGATGTAGAGACTAAATGATTACTGTTGATGAATATAGGAGCTGGGATGTAGAGACTAAATGATTACTGTTGATGAATATAGGAGCTGGGATGTAGAGACTAAATGATTACTGTTGAGGAATATAGGAGCTGGGATGTAGAGACTAAATTATTACTGTTGAGGAATATAGGAGCTGGGATAAACAGACTAAATGATTACTGTTGATGAATATAGGAGCTGGGATGTAGAGACTAAATTATTACTGTTGAGGAATATAGGAGCTGCGATGTAGAGACTAAATGATTACTGTTGAGGAATATAGGAGCTGGGATGTAGAGACTAAATTATTACTGTTGAGGAATATAGGAGCTGGGATGTAGAGACTAAATAATTACTGTTGAGGAATATAGGAGCTGGGATGTAGAGACTAAATGATTACTGTTGTTGAGGAATATAGGAGCTGGGATGTAGAGACTAAATTATTACTGTTGAGGAATATAGGAGCTGGGATGTAGAGACTAAATTATTACTGTTGAGGAATATAGGAGCTGGGATATACAGACTAAATGATTACTGTTGATGAATATAGGAGCTGGGATAAACAGACTAAATGATTACTGTTGAGGAATATAGGAGCTGGGATATACAGACTAAATTATTACTGTTGATGAATATAGGAAGTGGGATAAACAGACTAAATCATTACTGTTGATGAATATAGGAAGTGGGATAAACAGACTAAATGATTACTGTTGATGAATATAGGAAGTGGGATAAACAGACTAAATGATTACTGTTGATGAATATAGGAAGTGGGATAAACAGACTAAATTATTACTGTTGAGGAATATAGGAGCTGGGATGTAGAGACTAAATGATTACTGTTGAGGAATACAGGAAGTGGGATGGGATATGCATGATATTTTGTTGTAGGCGGAACTCATCAGACTAGGATCCTATTGTACGCTCCTCAGCCCGGTGCTTCATCACCAATCAGAGCTGCCGTTTGGCCTATATGCAAATCAACCATTGCCATATATGGATCTGTGTCGTTCACTTTGAACTGTGTTGACAGCCGTGGTCGTTTTGTGGATGCGTTGTTTTGAGATCGAAGAGAGATCTGCATGTTGCCCCATGAGCACGTTTAGTCAATGAAGAGGTTCAGGACAGAACAGCACATTTAACCTCCCTCTGCCACATCCCCTTTAATAACATTAATGAAGAGGTTCAGGACAGAACAGCACATTAAACTCTCCCTCCCTCTGCCACATCCCCTTTAATAACATTAATGAAGAGGTTCAGGACAGAACAGCAGATTAAACTCTCCCTCTGCCACATCCCCTTTAATAACATTAATGAAGAGGTTCAGGACAGAACAGCACATTAAACTCTCCCTCCCTCTGCCACATCCCCTTTAATAACATTAATGAAGAGATTCAGGACAGAACAGCACATTTAACCTCCCTCTGCCACATCCCCTTTAATAACATTAATGAAGAGGTTCAGGACAGAACAGCACATTAAACTCTCCCTCCCTCTGCCACATCCCCTTTAATAACATTAATGAAGAGGTTCAGGACAGAACAGCACATTAAACTCTCCCTCCCTCTGCCACATCCCCTTTAATAACATTAATGAAGAGGTTCAGGACAGAACAGCATATTAAACTCTCCCTCCCTCTGCCACATCCCCTTTAATAACATTAATGAAGAGGTTCAGGACAGAACAGCACATTAAACTCTCCCTCCCTCTGCCACATCCCCTTTAATAACATTAATGAAGAGATTCAGGACAGAACAGCACATTAAACTCTCCCTCCCTCCGCCACATCCCCTTTAATAACATTAATGAAGAGGTTCAGGACAGAACAGCACATTTAACCTCCCTCTGCCACATCCCCTTTAATAACATTAATGAAGAGGTTCAGGACAGAACAGCACATTAAACTCTCCCTCCCTCTGCCACATCCCCTTTAATAACATTAATGAAGAGGTTCAGGACAGAACAGCAGATTAAACTCTCCCTCCCTCTGCCACATCCCCTTTAATAACATTAATGAAGAGGTTCAGGACAGAACAGCAGATTAAACTCTCCCTCCCTCTGCCACATCCCCTTTAATAACATTAATGAAGAGGTTCAGGACAGAACAGCACATTAAACTCTCCCTCCCTCTGCCGCATCCCCTTTAATAACATTAATGAAGAGGTTCAGGACAGAACAGCATATTAAACTCTCCCTCCCTCTGCCACATCCCCTTTAATAACATTAATGAAGAGGTTCAGGACAGAACAGCAGATTAAACTCTCCCTCCCTCTGCCACATCCCCTTTAATAACATTAATGAAGAGGTTCAGGACAGAACAGCACATTAAACTCTCCCTCCCTCTGCCACATCCCCTTTAATAACATTAATGAAGAGGTTCAGGACAGAACAGCATATTAAACTCTCCCTCCCTCTGCCACATCCCCTTTAATAACATTAATGAAGAGGTTCAGGACAGAACAGCAGATTAAACTCTCCCTCCCTCTGCCACATCCCCTTTAATAACATTAATGAAGAGGTTCAGGACAGAACAGCAGATTAAACTCTCCCTCCCTCTGCCACATCCCCTTTAATAACATTAATGAAGAGGTTCAGGACAGAACAGCACATTAAACTCTCCCTCCCTCTGCCACATCCCCTTTAATAACATTAATGAAGAGGTTCAGGACAGAACAGCACATTAAACTCTCCCTCCCTCTGCCACATCCCCTTTAATAACATTAATGAAGAGATTCAGGACAGAACAGCACATTTAACCTCCCTCTGCCACATCCCCTTTAATAACATTAATGAAGAGGTTCAGGACAGGACAGAACAGCACATTAAACTCTCCCTCCCTCTGCCACATCCCCTTTAATAACATTAATGAAGAGGTTCAGGACAGAACAGCAGATTAAACTCTCCCTCCCTCTGCCACATCCCCTTTAATAACATTAATGAAGAGGTTCAGGACAGAACAGCAGATTAAACTCTCCCTCCCTCTGCCACATCCCCTTTAATAACATTAATGAAGAGGTTCAGGACAGAACAGCAGATTAAACTCTCCCTCCCTCTGCCACATCCCCTTTAATAACATTAATGAAGAGGTTCAGGACAGAACAGCAGATTAAACTCTCCCTCCCTCTGCCACATCCCCTTTAATAACATTAATGAAGAGGTTCAGGACAGAACAGCACATTAAACTCTCCCTCCCTCTGCCACATCCCCTTTAATAACATTAATGAAGAGGTTCAGGACAGAACAGCAGATTAAACTCTCCCTCCCTCTGCCACATCCCCTTTAATAACATTAATGAAGAGGTTCAGGACAGAACAGCAGATTAAACTCTCCCTCCCTCTGCCACATCCCCTTTAATAACATTAATGAAGAGGTTCAGGACAGAACAGCACATTAAACTCAGAGACTCAGTTCCACCTGTCCCACCATTACTGAGACTCAGTTCCACCTGTCCCACCATTACTGAGGCTCAGTTCTACCTGTCTCACCATTACTGAGGCTCAGTTCTACCTGTCCCACCATTACTGAGGCTCAGTTCTACCTGTCCCACCATTACTGAGGCTCAGATCCACCTGTCCCACCATTACTGAGGCTCAGTTCTACCTGTCCCACCATTACTGAGACTCAGTTCCACCTGTCCCACCATTACTGAGGCTCAGTTCTTCCTGTCCCACCATTACTGAGGCTCAGGTCCACCTGACGATGACGTAGGAGAGTCGAGACGAGGGACAGAGAGAGAGAGGAGGGGCACAGTATAGTCAGGTCAGTGACCAGACAGTCAGAACCGTGCACTAGGTCTATCTATCAGTATAGTCAGGTCAGTTACCAGACAGTCAGAACCGTGCACTAGGTCTATCTATCAGTATAGACAGGTCAGTCACCAGACAGACAGAACCGTGCACTAGGTCTATCTATCAGTATAGTCAGGTCAGTCACCAGACAGTCAGAACCAGGCACTAGGTCTATCTATCAGTATAGTCAGGTCAGTCACCAGACAGACATACAGACAGACAGAACCGTGCACTAGGTCTATCTATCAGTATAGTCAGGTCAGACACCAGACAGACAGAACCAGGCACTAGGTCTATCTATCAGTATAGGCAGGTCAGACACCAGACAGACAGAACCAGGCACTAGGTCTATCTATCAGTATAGGCAGGTCAGACAGACAGTCAGAACCGGGCACTAGGTCTATCTATCAGTATAGGCAGGTCAGTCACCAGACAGACAGAACCGTGTACTAGGCCTATCTATCAGTATAGACAGGTCAGACAGACAGTCAGAACCGGGCACTAGGTCTATCTATCAGTATAGGCAGGTCAGACAGACAGTCAGAACCGGGCACTAGGTCTATCTATCAGTATAGACAGGTCAGACAGACAGTCAGAACTGGGCACTAGGTCTATCTATCAGTATAGGCAGGTCAGACAGACAGTCAGAACCGGGCACTAGGTCTATCTATCAGTATAGGCAGGTCAGTCACCAGACAGACAGAACCGTGTACTAGGCCTATCTATCAGTATAGGCAGGTCAGTCACCAGACAGAACCGTGCACTAGGTCTATCTATCAGTATAGACAGGTCAGACAGACAGTCAGAACCGGGCACTAGGTCTATCTATCAGTATAGACAGGTCAGTCACCAGACAGACAGTCAGAACCGTGCACTAGGTCTATCTATCAGTATAGGCAGGTCAGTCACCAGACAGAACCGTGCACTAGGTCTATCTATCAGTATAGGCAGGTCAGTCACCAGACAGACAGAACCATGCACTAGGTCTATCTATCAGTATAGACAGGTCAGACACCAGACAGACAGACAGACAGAACCGTGCACTAGGTCTATCTATCAGTATAGGCAGGTCAGTCACCAGACAGACAGAACCAGGCACTAGGTCTATCTATCAGTATAGTCAGGTCAGACAGACAGACAGAACCGGGCACTCAGCCAATCAACAGTCAAAAGCTGTATCCCTGCAGTTTCTTGCTAAGTCACTTGTAACTTCATTACAGCAGGGCCAATCATCAATGAATAGGAGAGGCTATAGAGATGAGTGAGATGCACCACTCCGCTGTCACACGGTGTCTGTCCAGGTGCGCGGGACGGTTTCCAGGGCACCAGAATAGAGGAGAGGTTGAGCCTCTTTCTTCCACGCTCTTTGTTGTTGTGGGAAATTGACCTACTATACTGTTTACTGTCGGCATCTACACAAAAAAAATATCTAAAAGTTTTTTAACACTAAGGATCCCAATTTAGTCAGTTTGTGTGGGTGTCTTCCATCTTGTGTCCAGATGGGTTGTTTTTCAGTTTGTCTGTTGGGGGGGGGTCAGTTTGTCTGTGTGCCCCCCCCCCCCCGTGTTTGTGACAGAGGCTGGAGGGTATTGGCTGATACAGGTATTACAGCCTGAGGGACAACATCTGGGGGCCGAAGCTGTTCCCCACCCCTCCCCTGGGGACGAGCAGCTGTGTGTATTTGACCGTTGAAGAACATCCAGGTTTTATGCGTCTTCCTGGTTTCCACGCCTACGAGCCACCGATGCAGACCTTTCTGGAAACAGCTGCTTTCTGGGAAAAAAGTCTAGTAAATTAATTTAATATAGCCTCACGACATCACAATAAATTCATTATTTATTTTAGACCTCTACTGCGGTATCTTTCCACTAGAAATTACAACTCACACTTTACATTTTGAATATTGACTAGCCACCACTGTATATTGACCAGCCACCACTGTATATTGACCAGCCACCACTGTATATTGACTAGCCACCACTGTATATTGACTAGCCACCACTGTATATTGACTAGCCACCACTGTATATTGACTAGCCACCACTGTATATTGACTAGCCACCACTGTATATTGACTAGCCACCACTGTATATTGACCAGCCACCACTGTATATTGACTAGCCACCACTGTATATTGACTAGCCACCACTGTATATTGACCAGCCACCACTGTATATTGACCAGCCACCACTGTATATTGACTAGCCACCACTGTATATTGACTAGCCACCACTGTATATTGACCAGCCACCACTGTATATTGACCAGCCACCACTGTATATTGACCAGCCACCACTGTATATTGACCAGCCACCACTGTATATTGACCAGCCACCACTGTATATTGACCAGCCACCACTGTATATTGACTAGCCACCACTGTATATTGACTAGCCACCACTGTATATTGACTAGCCACCACTGTATATTGACTAGCCACCACTGTATATTGACTAGCCACCACTGTATATTGACCAGCCACCACTGTATATTGACTAGCCACCACTGTATATTGACTAGCCACCACTGTATATTGACCAGCCACCACTGTATATTGACTAGCCACCACTGTATATTGACCAGCCACCACTGTATATTGACTAGCCACCACTGTATATTGACTAGCCACCACTGTATATTGACTAGCCACCACTGTATATTGACTAGCCACCACTGTATATTGACTAGCCACCACTGTATATTGACCAGCCACCACTGTATATTGACCAGCCACCACTGTATATTGACCAGCCACCACTGTATATTGACTAGCCACCACTGTATATTGACTAGCCACCACTGTATATTGACTAGCCACCACTGTATATTGACTAGCCACCACTGTATATTGACTAGCCACCACTGTATATTGACTAGCCACCACTGTATATTGACTAGCCACCACTGTATATTGACCAGCCACCACTGTATATTGACTAACCACCACTGTATATTGACCAGCCACCACTGTATATTGACTAACCACCACTGTATATTGACTAGCCACCACTGTATATTGACTAGCCACCACTGTATATTGACTATTCACCACTGTATATTGACCAGCCACCACTGTATATTGACCAGCCACCACTGTATATTGACCAGCCACCACTGTATATTGACCAGCCACCACTGTGTATTGACCAGCCACCACTGTATATTGACCAGCCACCACTGTGTATTGACCAGCCACCACTGTATATTGACCAGCCACCACTGTATATTGACTAGCCACCACTGTATATTGACTAGCCACCACTGTATATTGACTAGCCACCACTGTATATTGACTAGCCACCACTGTATATTGACTAGCCACCACTGTATATTGACCAGCCACCACTGTATATTGACCAGCCACCACTGTATATTGACCAGCCACCACTGTATATTGACTAGCCACCACTGTATATTGACTAGCCACCACTGTATATTGACCAGCCACCACTGTATATTGACCAGCCACCACTGTATATTGACTAGCCACCACTGTATATTGACTAGCCACCACTGTATATTGATCAGCCACCACTGTATATTGACCAGCCACCACTGTATATTGACCAGCCACCACTGTATATTGACTAGCCACCACTGTATATTGACCAGCCACCACTGTATATTGACTAGCCACCACTGTATATTGACCAGCCACCACTGTATATTGACCAGCCACCACTGTATATTGACTAGCCACCACTGTATATTGACTAGCCACCACTGTATATTGACTAGCCACCACTGTATATTGACCAGCCACCACTGTATATTGACAGCCTGAGGAACATCTGTGGCCCAAAGCTGTTAATTCCTCTCCATCCCCCAGTTGTCTGGCTACCACTCCTCTTTTCTCTCCTCTCGCTCTCTCCTCTCCTCTCTCTCCTCTCCTCTCGCTCTCTCTCTCTCTCTCTCTCTCGCTCTCTCCCTCTCTCTCTCCTCTCTCTCTCTCTCTCTCTCTCTCTGTCTCTCTCTCCTCTCTCCTCTCTCTCCCCTCTCTCTCTCTCTCCCCTTTCTCTCCTCTCTCTCTGCAGCCTTGTCTGTCCTCAGTCCTCTCTGACTGACATCATGTGTGTTTCTATCATTCCAGTTTCCCTAGATGAGTACGGTGGTGAATGTGTATATACCTTTACCACAGTCTGTTAATGAAGTTTGGAGAGGATGACAGAGCCCCCATCAATTCCATCTCAAGGACTCTAGTCTTTCTGCAAAAACAAACACTCACATACTAACTAACTACCCCTGCTGAGGCGTAGATTACACCAGATAGCTACCCACATACTAACTAACTACCCCTGCTGAGGTGTAGATTACACCAGATAGCTACCCACATACTAACTAACTACCCCTGCTGAGGCGTAGATTACACCAGATAGCTACCCACATACTAACTAACTACCCCTGCTGAGGCGTAGATTACACCAGATAGCTACCCACATACTAACTAACTACCCCTGCTGAGGCGTAGATTACACCAGATAGCTACCCACATACTAACTAACTACCCCTGCTGAGGCGTAGATTACACCAGATAGCTACCCACATACTAACTAACTACCCCTGCTGAGGCGTAGATTACACCAGATAGCTACCCACATACTAACTAACTACCCCTGCTGAGGCGTAGATTACACCAGATAGCTACCCACATACTAACTAACTACCCCTGCTGAGGCGTAGATTACACCAGATAGCTACCCACATACTAACTAACTACCCCTGCTGAGGCGTAGATTACACCAGATAGCTACCCACATACTAACTAACTACCCCTGCTGAGGCGTAGATTACACCAGATAGCTACCCACATACTAACTAACTACCCCTGCTGAGGTGTAGATTACACCAGATAGCTACCCACATACTAACTACCCCTGCTGAGGTGTAGATTACACCAGATAGCTACCCACATACTAACTAACTACCCCTGCTGAGGCGTAGATTACACCAGATAGCTACCCACACACTAACTAACTACCCCTGCTGAGGCGTAGATTACACCAGATAGCTACCCACACACTAACTAACTACCCCTGCTGAGGTGTAGATTACACCAGATAGCTACCCACATACTAACTAACTACCCCTGCTGAGGTGTAGATTACACCAGATAGCTACCCACACACTAACTAACTACCCCTGCTGAGGTGTAGATTACACCAGATAGCTACCCACACACTAACTAACTACCCCTGCTGAGGTGTAGATTACACCAGATAGCTACCCGCATACTAACTAACTACCCCTGCTGAGGCGTAGATTACACCAGATAGCTACCCACATACTAACTAACTACCCCTGCTGAGGCGTAGATTACACCAGATAGCTACCCACATACTAACTAACTACCCCTGCTGAGGCGTAGATTACACCAGATAGCTACCCACATACTAACTAACTACCCCTGCTGAGGCGTAGATTACACCAGATAGCTACCCACATACTAACTAACTACCCCTGCTGAGGCGTAGATTACACCAGATAGCTACCCACATACTAACTAACTACCCCTGCTGAGGCGTAGATTACACCAGATAGCTACCCACATACTAACTAACTACCCCTGCTGAGGTGTAGATTACACCAGATAGCTACCCGCATACTAACTAACTACCCCTGCTGAGGCGTAGATTACACCAGATAGCTACCCACATACTAACTAACTACCCCTGCTGAGGCGTAGATTACACCAGATAGCTACCCACGCCATACAGACACACTCCTCTTCTCTCCACCCCACCCCCGTCTCTACTTCTCTCCTGTCTCTCCTGTCCACTTCTCTCCTTTCCTCTTCTCTCCTTTCCTCTTCTCTCCTTTCCTCTTCTCTCCTGTCCTCTCCTGTCCACTTCGCTCCTTTCCTCTTCTCTCCTGTCCACTTCTCTCCTGTCTCTCCTATCCAGATGTATATTTGATTGGATCAACAGTTAGATCCAGTTGGCCAATATGGTCAAGCAGCGATACACAAGTAATATCAAACCTTCTCCTCCACAATACCAGAGCAGTGAAGGAAGGAAAGCTCTACCAGTCACTGGAGCAAACAGAGTTCCTTCTCCTAGAATGCCTCTCTCTCCTCTCTGATCTGGTTAGAATCCATCTCTCTCTCCTCTCTGATCTGGTTAGAATCCCTTTCTCTCTCCTCTCTGATCTGGTTAGAATCCATCTCTCTCTCCTCTCTGATCTGGTTAGAATCCCTCTCTCCTCCTCTGATCTGGTTAGAATCCCTCTCTCCTCCTCTGATCTGGTTAGAATCCCTCTCTCTCCTCTCTGATCTGGTTAGAATCCCTCTCTCTCTCCTCCTGTCTGATCTGGTTAGAATCCCTCTCTCCTCCTCTGATCTGGTTAGAATCCCTCTCTCTCCTCTCTGATCTGGTTAGAATCCCTCTCTCTCTCCTCCTCTGATCTGGTTAGAATCCCTCTCTCTCCTCTCTGATCTGGTTAGAATCCCTCTCTCTCCTCCTGTCTGATCTGGTTAGAATCCCTCTCTCCTCCTCTGATCTGGTTAGAATCCCTCTCTCTCCTCTCTGATCTGGTTAGAATCCCTCTCTCTCTCCTCCTGTCTGATCTGGTTAGAATCCATCTCTCTCTCCTCCTGTCTGATCTGGTTAGAATCCCTCTCTCCTCCTCTGATCTGGTTAGAATCCCTCTCTCTCCTCTCTGATCTGGTTAGAATCCCTCTCTCTCTCCTCCTGTCTGATCTGGTTAGAATCCCGCTCTCTCTCCTGTCTGATCTGGTTATAATCCCTCTCTCTCTCCTCTCTGATCTGGTTAGAATCCATCTCTCTCTCCTCTCTGATCTGGTTAGAATCCATCTCTCTCTCCTCTCTGATCTGGTTAGAAGCCCTCTCTCTCTCCTCTCTGATCTGGTTAGAATCCCTCTCTCTCTCCTCTCTGATCTGGTTAGAATCCATCTCTCCTCCTCTCTGATCTGGTTAGAATCCCTCTCTCCTCTTCTCTGATCTGGTTAGAATCCCTCTCTCCTCTTCTCTGATCTGGTTAGAAGCCCTCTCTCTCTCCTCTCTGATCTGGTTAGAATCCATCTCTCCTCCTCTCTGATCTGGTTAGAATCCATCTCTCCTCCTCTCTGATCTGGTTAGAATCCATCTCTCCTCCTCTCTGATCTGGTTAGAATCCCTCTCTCCTCTTCTCTGATCTGGTTAGAATCCCTCTCTCTCCTGCGTTGCAGCTTGAAGATCAATTCCCTTTGTAGTTGTGTGTAGTTTCCCTCGAAGCTCATCACTTGTAAATTCCAGCCTCTATACCCATCTGTATAGCTGTTAAACCCCCTGTATCCTCCCTATGTGTGGAAGAGGCCCTACTCTATACCCATCTGTATAGTTGTTAAACCCCCTGTATCCTCCCTATGTGTGGAAGAGGCCCTACTCTATACCCATCTGTATAGCTGTTAAACCCCCTGTATCCTCCCTATGTGTGGAAGAGGCCCTACTCTATACCCATCTGTATAGCTGTTAAACCCCCTGTATCCTCCCTATGTGTGGAAGAGGCCCTACTCTATACCCATCTGTATAGCTGTTAAACCCCCTGTATCCTCCCTATGTGTGGAAGAGGCCCTACTCTATACCCATCTGTATGGCTGTTAAAACCCCCTGTATCCTCCCTATGTGTGGAAGAGGCCCTACTCTATACCCATCTGTATAGCTGTTAAACCCCCTGTATCCTCCCTATGTGTGGAAGAGGCCCTACTCTATACCCATCTGTATAGCTGTTAAACCCCCTGTATCCTCCCTATGTGTGGAAGAGGCCCTACTCTATACCCATCTGTATAGCTGTTAAACCCCCTGTATCCTCCCTATGTGTGGAAGAGGCCCTACTCTATACCCATCTGTATAGCTGTTAAACCCCCTGTATCCTCCCTATGTGTGGAAGAGGCCCTACTCTATACCCATCTGTATAGCTGTTAAAACCCCTGTATCCTCCCTATGTGTGGAAGAGGCCCTACTCTATACCCATCTGTATAGCTGTTAAACCCCCTGTATCCTCCCTATGTGTGGAAGAGGCCCTACTCTATACCCATCTGTATAGCTGTTAAACCCCCTGTATCCTCCCTATGTGTGGAAGAGGCCCTACTCTATACCCATCTGTATGGCTGTTAAAACCCCCTGTATCCTCCCTATGTGTGGAAGAGGCCCTACTCTATACCCATCTGTATAGCTGTTAAAACCCCCTGTATCCTCCCTATGTGTGGAAGAGGCCCTACTCTATACCCATCTGTATGGCTGTTAAACCCCCTGTATCCTCCCTATGTGTGGAAGAGGCCCTACTCTATACCCATCTGTATAGCTGTTAAACCCCCTGTATCCTCCCTATGTGTGGAAGAGGCCCTACTCTATACCCATCTGTATAGCTGTTAAACCCCCTGTATCCTCCCTATGTGTGGAAGAGGCCCTACTCTATACCCATCTGTATAGCTGTTAAAACCCCCTGTATCCTCCCTATGTGTGGAAGAGGCCCTACTCTATACCCATCTGTATAGCTGTTAAACCCCCTGTATCCTCCCTATGTGTGGAAGAGGCCCTACTCTATACCCATCTGTATAGCTGTTAAAACCCCCTGTATCCTCCCTATGTGTGGAAGAGGCCCTACTCTATACCCATCTGTATAGCTGTTAAAACCCCCTGTATCCTCCCTATGTGTGGAAGAGGCCCTACTCTATACCCATCTGTATAGCTGTTAAACCCCCTGTATCCTCCCTATGTGTGGAAGAGGCCCTACTCTATACCCATCTGTATAGCTGTTAAAACCCCCTGTATCCTCCCTATGTGTGGAAGAGGCCCTACTCTATACCCATCTGTATGGCTGTTAAACCCCCTGTATCCTCCCTATGTGTGGAAGAGGCCCTACTCTATACCCATCTGTATAGCTGTTAAACCCCCTGTATCCTCCCTATGTGTGGAAGAGGCCCTACTCTATACCCATCTGTATAGCTGTTAAACCCCCTGTATCCTCCCTATGTGTGGAAGAGGCCCTACTCTATACCCATCTGTATAGCTGTTAAACCCCCTGTATCCTCCCTATGTGTGGAAGAGGCCCTACTCTATACCCATCTGTATAGCTGTTAAAACCCCCTGTATCCTCCCTATGTGTGGAAGAGGCCCTACTCTATACCCATCTGTATAGCTGTTAAAACCCCCTGTATCCTCCCTATGTGTGGAAGAGGCCCTACTCTATACCCATCTGTATAGCTGTTAAAACCCCCTGTATCCTCCCTATGTGTGGAAGAGGCCCTACTCTATACCCATCTGTATAGCTGTTAAAACCCCCTGTATCCTCCCTATGTGTGGAAGAGGCCCTACTCTATACCCATCTGTATAGCTGTTAAACCCCCTGTATCCTCCCTATGTGTGGAAGAGGCCCTACTCTATACCCATCTGTATAGCTGTTAAAACCCCCTGTATCTTCCCTATGTGTGGAAGAGGCCCTACTCTATACCCATCTGTATAGCTGTTAAACCCCCTGTATCCTCCCTATGTGTGGAAGAGGCCCTACTCTATACCCATCTGTATAGCTGTTAAACCCCCTGTATCCTCCCTATGTGTGGAAGAGGCCCTACTCTATACCCATCTGTATAGCTGTTAAAACCCCTGTATCCTCCCTATGTGTGGAAGAGGCCCTACTTTGCAGTTATGTTGTTGTGGGATATGTAATTTTATATACACACGCACGCACGCACGCACACACACACACACACACACACACACACACACACACACACACACACTGGGGAGAACAAGTATTTGATACACTGCAGGTTCTCCTACTTACAAAGCATGTAGAGTTCTGTAATTTTTATCATTGGTACACTTCAACTGTGAGAGACGGAATCTAAAACAAAAATCCAGAAAATCACATTGTATGATTTTTAAGTAATTAATTTGCATTTTATTGCATGACATAAGTATTTGATACATCAGAAAAGCAGAACTTAATATTTGGTACAGAAACCTTTGTTTGCAATTACAGAGATCATACGTTTCCTGTAGTTCTTGACCAGGTTTGCACACACTGCAGCAGGGATTTTGGCCCACTTCCTCCATACAGACCTTCTCCAGATCCTTCAGGTTTCGGGGCTGTCGCTGGGCAATACGGACTTTCAGCTCCCTCCAAAGATTTTCTATTGGGTTCAGGTCTGGAGACTGGCTAGGCCACTCCAGGACCTTGAGATGCTTCTTACGGAGCCACTCCTTAGTGTCCCTGGCTGTGTGTTTCGGGTCGTTGTCATGCTGGAAGACCCATCTTCAATGCTCTTACTGAGGGAAGGAGGTTGT